>NW_022438778.1:0-12309 GCF_009761245.1 Sapajus apella
GTGGTTGAGATTCGATCTTAACGCTAATTCATAAGAGCCTGTATGTGGCTTGAAATATCTCTTTCCAGATTCCCCAAAGAAAGGGTTTCTTAACTGCAACATTCACACGTCTATTTAACTCTATACGTTGAATATACACCTTGACAATCATTCTGCTACATAGCTTCGTTTTTGTTTTAGAGAGAGATATTTCTCATTACACCCTATACTCCCGTACACTCAGGAATATCCAAACTCAGTTTTTAGAAGAAACGTGTTTCTAACTCGCTGAATCTAAACATAGATGCAACTTCCTAAGTTGAACGAAGACACAGCAGAGAAGTTTGAAACAGACATTTCTCCTGTGGTTTAGACGCGATCTTACCGGTAATTCTTAGGAGCCTGTACATGGCTGCAGATATCTCTTTACAGATTCTCCAAGGAAAGGTTTTCTGAACTGCTACATTCACAAATCTGTTTACCTCTGTAAGTTGAATATACACCTTGACAATCACTCTGCTCCATAGCTCCTTTTTTGTTTTAGAGCCAGATATTTATCATTACATCCTATACTCCCATTCACTGAGGAATATCCAAACGCAGATTTTAGAAGAAACGTGTTTCTAACTTGCTGAATCTAATCATAGATGCAACTTCCTAAGGTGAACGAACACACAGAAGACCAGTTTGAAAGAGATGTTTCTCCTGTGGTTTACATTCAATCTTACCGCCAATTCTTATGAGCCTGTGTATGGCCGAAAATATCTCTTTCCAAATTCGCAAAAAAAGGGTTTCTCAACTGCTACATTCACACATCTGTTTAACTCTGTAAGTTGAATATACACCTTGACAATCATTCTGCTACATAGCTCCGTTTTTGTTTTAGAGCCAGATATTTCTCGTTACATCCTACACTCCCATTCACTCAGGAAGATCCAAACGCAGCTTTTAGAAGAAACGTGTTTCTAACTCGCTGAATCTAACCATAGATGCAACTTCCTAAGGTGAATGAACACATAGCAAAGAAGTTTGAAACAGACGTTTCTCCTGTGGTTTAGATTCGATCTTACTGCTAATTATTATGAGCCTGTCTATGGCTGGAAATATCTCTTTCCAGATTCTCCAAAGAAAGGGTTTCTGAACTGCTACATTCACACATCTGTGTAACTCTGTAAGTTGAATATACACCTTGACAATCATTCTGCTACATAGCTCTGTTTTTGATTTAGAGCCAGATATTTCTCATTACATCGTATACTCCCATTCACTCAGGAATATCCAGACGCAGATTTTAGAAGAATCATGTTTCTAACTCGCAGAATCTAATCATAGATGCAACTTCCTAAGGTGAACGAACACACAGCAGAGAAGTTTGAAACAGAGGTTTCTCCTGAGGTTTTGATTCAATCTTACCGCTACTTCTTATGATCTTGTATGTGGCTGGAAAACCTCCTTCCAAACTCTCCAAAGAAAGGGTTTCTCAACTAATACATTCACACATCTGTTTAACTCTGTAAGTTGAATATACACTTTGACAATCATTCTGCTCCATAGCCCCGTTTTCGTTTTAGAGCCAGATATTTATCATTACATCCTATACTCCCATATACTCAGGAATATCCAATCGCAGCTTTTATCAGAAACGGGTTTCGAACTCGCTGAATGTAATCATAGATGCAACTTCCTAAGGTGAACGAACACACAGCAGAGAAGTTTGAAACAAACGTTTCTCCTGTGGTTTAGATTCGATCTTACTGCTAATTCTTATGAGCCTGTATATGGCTGGAAATATCTCTTTCCAAACTCTCCAAAGAAAGGGTTTCTCAACTGCTACATTCACACATATGTTTACCTCTGTAAGCTGAATGTACACCTTGAAAATCATTGTGCTTCAAATCTCCGTTTTTGTTTTTGATACAGATATTTCTCATTACATCCTACACTCCCATTCACTCATGAATATGCTAACGCAGCTTTTAGAAGAAACGTGTTTCTAACTCGCTGAATCTAATCATAGAGGCAACATCCTACGGTGAACGAACACACAGCAGAGAAGTTTGAAACAGACGTTTCTCCTGTGGTTTAGATTCGATCTTACCGCTAATTCTTATGAGCCTCTATATGGCTGGAAATATCTCTTTCCGAACTCTCCAAAATAAGGGTTTCTCAACAGCTGCATTCACACATCTGTTTAACTCTGTAAGTTGAATATACACCTTGACAATCATTCTGCTACATAGCTTCATTTTTGTTTTAGAGACAGATATTTCTCATTACATCCTATACTCCCATACACTCAGGAATATCCAAACGCAGGTTTCAGAAGAAACTTGTTTCTAACTCGCTAAATCTAATCATAGATTAACTTCGTAAGGTGAATGAAGACAAAGCAGAGAAGTTTGAAACAGACGTTTCTCCTGTGGTTTAGATTCGATCATCCCGCTAATTCTTATGAGCCTGTATATGGCTGGAAATATCCCTTTCCAGATTCTCCTAAGAAACGGTTTCTGTACTGCTACAGTCACAAATTTGTTTAACTTTGCAAGGTGATTATACCCCGTGTCAATCATTCTGCTACATAGCCCCGTTTTTCTTTTAGAGCCAGATATTTCTCATTACACACTATACTTACATAGACTCAGGAGTATACACACTCAGCTTTTAGAAGAAACGTGTTTCTCACTCGCTAAATCTAATCATAGATGCAACATCCTAATATGAAGGAACACAAATAAGAGCAGTTTGACACAGACGTTTCTCCTCTGGTTTAGACGCGATCTTACCGCTAATTCTTATGAACCTGTTTATGGTTGGAAATATATCTTTAAAATACCCTACAAAGAAAGGTTTTCTCAATTGCTACATTCACACATCTGTTTAACTCTGTAAGTTGAATATACACCTTGACAATCATTTTCTACATAGCTCCTTTTTTTTTAAGAGCCAGATATTTCTCATTACATCCTATACTCCCAATCACTCAGGAATATCCAAGCGCAGTTTTAAGAAGAAACGTGTTTCTAAATCGCTTAATCTAATCATAGATGCAACTTCCTAACTTGAAAGAACACACAGCAGAGAAGTTTGAGACATTCGTTTCTCCTGTGATTTAAATTCGATCTTATCGCTAATACTTATGAGTCTGTATATGGCTGGAAATATCTCTATCCAGATTCTCCAAAGAAAGCGTTTCTGAACTGCTACATTCACAACTCTGTTTAACTCTGTAAGTTGAATATACACCTTGACAATCATTCTGCTGCAAAGCTCCGTTTTTGTTTTAGAGCCAGATATTTCTCATTACATCCTATACTAACAAGGACTCAGGAATATCCAAACGAAGCTTTTAGAAGAAACGTGTTTCTAACTCGCTGAATCTAATCATAGATGCAAATTCCTAAGGTGAAAGAACACACAGCAGAGAAGTTTGAAACAGACGTTTCTCCTGTGGTTTAGATTCGATCTTATTGCTAACTGTTATGAGCCTGTATAAGGCTGGAAATATCTCTTTCCAGATTGTCCAGATAAAGGGGTTATGAACTGCTACATTCATACTTCTGTTTAACTCTGTAAGTTGAATATACACCTTGAGAATCATTCTGCTACATAGCTCCGTTTTTGTTTTAGAGCCAGATATTTCTCATGACATCCTATACTCCCATTCACTCAGGAATATCCAAACGTAGCTTTTAGGAGAAAAGTGTTTCTAACTCGCTGAATCCAATCCCAGATGCAACTTCCTAAGGTGAAAGAGCACACAGCACAGAAGTTTGAAAAAGACGTTTCTCCAGTGGTTTAGATTCGATTTTACCGCTAATTATTATGAGCCTGTATATGGCTGGAAATATCTCTTTCCAGATTCTCCAAAGAAAGGATTTCTCAACTGTTACATTCACACATGTGTTTAACTCTGTAAGTTGAATATACACTGTGACAACCTTTCTGCTACATAGCTCGTTTTTGTTTTAGAGCCAGATATTTCTCATTACACCCTATAATCACATTCACTCAGGAATAGCCAAATGCAGCCTTCAGGAGAAACGTGTTTCTAACTCGCTGAATCTAATCATAGATGCAACTTGCTAAGGTGAACGAACACAGAGCAGAGAAGTTTGAAACAGACGTTTCCCCTGTGGTTTGGATTCGATCTTACCGCTAATTCTTATGAGCCTTTATAAGGCTGGAAATATCTCTTTCCAAACTATCCAAAGAAAGGGTTTCTCAACTGCTACATTCACACATCTGTTTATCTCTGTAAGTTGAATACACTCATTGACAATCATTCTGCTGCAAAGCTCCGTTTTTGTTTTAGAGCCAGATATTTCTCATTACATCCTACACTCCCATTCGGTCAGGAATATCCAAACGCAACTTTTAGAAGAAACGTGTTTCTAACTCGCTGAATCTAATCATAGTTGTAACTTCCTAAGGTGAACGAACACACAGTAGAGAAGTTTGAAAGAGACGTTTCTCCTGTGGTTTAGATAAGATCCTACCGCTAATTCTTATGAGCCTGTATATGGCTGGAAATATCTCTTTTCAGATTCTCCAAAGAAACGGTTTCTCAACTGCTACATTCACACATCTCTTTAACTCTGTAAGTTGAATATACACCAAGACAATAATTCTGCTACATAGCCCCGTTTTTGTTTTAGAGCCAGATATTTTTCATTACATCCTATACTCCCATTGACTCAGGAATATCCAGACGCAGCTTTTAGAAGAAACGTGTTTCTAACTCGCTGAACCTAATCATTGATGCAACTTCCTAAGGTGAACCAACACAAAACAGACAAATTTGAAACAGACGTTTCTCCTGTGGTTTAGATTTGATCTTACCGCTAATTCTTATGATGCTGTATGTGCTTGGAAATATCTCTTTCCAGATTCTTCAAAGAAATGGTTTCTGAACTGCTACGTTCACACATCTGTTTAACTCCGTAAGTTGAATATACACCTTGACAATCATTCTGCTGCATACCTCCGTTTTTCTTTTAGAGCCAGATATTTCTCATTACATCCCATACTCCTATTCACTCAGGAATATCCAAACGCAGTTATTAGAGGAAAAGTGTTTCTAACTCGCTGAATCTAATCATAGATGCAACTTCCCAAGGTGAAACAACACATAGCAGAGAAGTTTGAAACAGAGGTTTCACCTGTGGTTTAGATTCAATCTTACCGCTAATTCTTCTGAGCCTGTATATGGCTGGAAATATCTCTTTCCAGATTCTCCAAAGAAAGGGTTTCTCAACTGCTACATTGACCCATCTGTTTAACTCCGTAAGTTGAATATACACCTGGACAATCATTCTGCTACAAAGCTCCGTTTTTGTTTTAGAGCCAGACATTTCTCATTACATCCTATACTCCCATTCACTCAGGAATATCCAAACGCAGCTTTTAGAAGAAACGTGTTTCTAACTCGCTGAATCTAATCATAGATGCAACTTCCTAAGGTGAATGAACACACAGCAGAGAAGTTTGAAACACACGTTTCTCCAGTGGTTTACATTCGATCTTACCGCTAATTCTTATGAGCCTGTATATGGCTGGAAATATCTCTTTCCAAAGTCTCCAAAGAAAGGGTTTCTCAACTGCTACATTCAAACAACTGTTTAATTCTGTAAGTTTAATATACACCTTGACAATCATTCTGCTATAAAACCCTGTTTTTTTTTAGAGCCAGATATTTCTCATTACTTCCTATACTCCCATGGACTCAGGAACATCAAAACGCAGCTTTTAGAAGAAACGTGTTTCTCACTCGGTGAATATAAACATAGATGCAACTCCCTAAGGCGAAGGAACACACAGCAGAGAATTTTAAAACAGACGTTTCTCCTGTAGTTTAGACACGATCTCACCGCTAATTCTTATGAGCCTGTATATGGCTGGAAATATCTCTTTCCAAAGTCTCCAAAGAAAGGGTTTCTGAACTACTACATTCACACATATGTTTAACTATGTAGGTTGAATATACGCCTTGACAATCATTCTGCTACATAGCTCCGTTTTTGCATCAGAGCCAGATATTTCTCATTACATCCTATACTCCAATTCACTCAGGAATATCCAAACGCAGCTATTAGAAGAAACGTGTTTCTCACTCACTAAAACTTATCAAAGATGCAACTTCCTAAAGTGAACGAACACACAGCAGTGAAGTTTTAAACAGACGTTTCTCCTGTGATTTCAATTTGATCTTACCACTAAATCTTTAGAGCCTGTTTATGGCTGGAAATATCTCTTTCCAGGTTCTCCAAACAATTGGTTTCTGAACTGCTACATTAACAAATCTTTTTAGCTCTGCAACTTGAATATACCACTTGACAATCATTCTGCTATATAGCTCTATTTTTGTTTTAGAGAAAGACATTTCTCATTACATGCTATACTCCCATTCACTCAGGATTGTCCAAACACAGCTTTTACAAGAAACGTGTTTCTATCTCGCTGAATCTAACCATAGATGCAACTTCCTAAGGTGAACGAACACACAGTAGAGAAGTTTGAAAGAGACGTTTCTCCGGTGGTTTAGATTCAATCTTACCACTAATTCTTAAGAGCCTGTATATGGCTGGAAATATCTCTTTCCAAAGTCTCCAAAGAAAGGGTTTCTTAAATGCTACATACACACATCTGTTTAACTCTGTAAGTTGAATATACACCTTGACAATCATTCTGCTACATAGCTCCGTTTTTGTTTTAGAGCGAGATATTTCTCATTACATATTACACTCCCATTCAGTCAGGAATATCCAAACGCAGCTTTTAGAAGAAACGTGTTTCTGACATGCTGAATCTAATCATAGATGCAACTTCCTACGGGGAATGAACACGTAGCAGAGAAGTTTGAAACAGACGTTTATCCTGTGGTTTAGATTCGATGTTACCGCTAATTATTATGAGCATGTATATGACTGGAAATATCTCTTTCCAGATTCTCCAAAGAAAGGGTTTCTGAAATGCTATATTCACACATCTGTTTAACTATGTAGGTTGAATAGAATCCTTGACAATCATTCTGCTACATAGCTCCGTTTTTGTATTAGAGCCAGATATTTCTTGTTACATCCTATACTGCTATTCACTCAGGAATATCCAAACGCAGCTTTTAGAAGAAACGTGTTTCTAACTGACTGAATCTAATCATAGATGCAACTTCCTAAGGTGAACGAACACACATTAGAGCAGTTTGAAAGAGACGTTTCTCCTGTGGTTTAGATGCGATCTTACCGCTAATTCTTATGAGCCTGTATATGACTGGAAATATATCTTTCCAGATTCTCCAAAGAAAGGGTTTCTCAACTGCTACATTCACACATCGGTTTAACTCTGTACGCTGAATATACGCCTCGACAATCATTATGTTTCATAGCTCCGTTTTTGTTTTAGAGCCAGGTATTTGTCATTACATCGTATACTCCAATTCACTCAGGAATATCCAAACGCAGCTTTTAGAAGAAACGCGTTTCTATCTCGCTGAATCTAATTATAGATGCAACTTCCTAAGGTGAACGAACATACCGCAGAGAAGTTTCAGACGTTTCTCCTGTGCATTAAACGCGATCTTACCGCTAATTCTTAAGAGCCAGTATATGGCCTGAAATACATCTTTCCAGATTCTCGAAAGAGAGGGTTTCTCAATTGGTGCATTCACACGTCTGTTTAACTCTGTAAGTTGAATACACACCTTGACAATCATTCTGCTACATAGCCCCGTTTTTGTTTTAGAGCCAGATATTTCTCATTATATTCTATACTCTCAAGGACTCAGTAATATCCAAACGCAGCTTTTAGAAGAAACGTGTTCCTAACTCGCTGAATCTAAACATAGATGCAACTTCCTAATGTGAACGAACACTCAGAAGACCAGCTGGAAAGAGATATTTCTCCTGTGGTTTAGATGCCATCTTACCGCTAATACTTATGAGTCTCTATATGGCTGGCAATATCTCTTTCCAGATTTTCCAAAGAAAGCGTTTCTGATCTGCTACATTCACACATCTGTGTAACTCTGTAAGTTGAATATACACCTTTACAGTCATTATGCTACATATCTTCGTTTTTGTTTTAGAGCCAGATATTTCACATTACACCCTATACTCCCATTCATTCAGATATATCCAAACGCAACTTTTAGAAGAAACGTGTTTCTAACTCACTGAATCTAAACATAGATGCAGTTTCCTAAGGTGAACTCACACCAGAGAAGTTTGAAATAGACGTTTCTCATGTGGTTTAGACGCCATCTTACCGCTAATTCTCCTGAGCCTGTAAATGGCTGGAAATATCTCTTTCCAAACTCTCCAAAGAAAGGGTTTCTGAACTGCTACATTCACACAATGGTTTAACTCTGTAAGTTCATTATAGTCCTTGACAATCATTCTGCTACTTAGCTCCGTTTTTGTTTTAGAGCCAGATATTTCTGATTACATCCTATATTCCCATTCACTAAGGAATATCCAATCGCAGCTTTCAGAAGAAACGTGTTTCTAACTCGCTGAATCTAATCATAGATGCAACTTCCTTAGGTGAGCGAACACACAGCAGAGAAGTTTGAAACAGACGTTTCTCCTGTTGTTTAGACGCGATCTTAAAGGTAATTCTTCTGATCCTGTATCTGACTGGAAATATCTCTTTCCAGATTCTCCAAAGAAAGGGTTCCTGATCTGCTACATTCACTCATCTTTCTGCCTGTGAAAGTTGAATATACACCTTGACAATCATTCAGCTACATAGCTCCGTTTTTGTTTTAGAGTCAGATACTTCTCATTACACACTGCATGCCCATTCACTCAGGAATATCCAAACGCAGCTTTTAGAAGAAACGTGTTTTTAACTCGCTGAATCTAAACATAGATGCAAATTCCTACTTTGAACGAACACACAGTAGAGAAGCTTGAAACAGACGTTTCTCCTGTGGTTTAGACGCGATCTTACCTGTAATTCTTACGAGCCTATAAATGGCTGGAAATATCTGTTTTTAGAATCTACAAAGAAAGGGTTAGGGAACTGCTACATTCACACATCTGTTTAACTCTGTAAGTTGAATATACACCTTGACAATCATTCTGTTACATAGCTCCGTTTTTGTTTTAGAGACAGATATTTCTCATTACATCCTATAATCCCATGTCTCAGGAATATCCAAACGCAGTTTTTAGAAGAAACGTGTTTCTAACCCGCTGAGTCTAATTATAGATGCAACTTCCTAAGGTGAAGGAACACACAGGAGAGAAGTTTGAAAGAGACCTTTCTCCTGTGGTTTAGGTTCGATCTTACTGCTAATTCTTATGAGCCTGTATATGGCTGGAAATATCTGTTTCCAAACTCTCCAAAGAAAGGGTTTCTCAACTAGTACATTCACACATCTGTTTAACTCTGTAAATTGAATACACACCTTGACAATCATTCAGCTACATAGCTCCGTTTTTGTTTTACAGCCAGATATTTCTCATTACGTCCTATACTCCCATTGACTCAGGAATATCGAAACGCAGCTTTTAGAAGAAACGTGTTTCTAACTCGCAGAATCTAAACATAGATGCAACTTCCTAATGTGAACGAACACACAGAAGAGCAGTTTGAAGGACACGTTTCTCCTGTGGTTTAGACGGGATCTTACCACTAATTCTTAAGAGCCTGTACATGGCTGGAAATAGCTCTATCCAAATTTCTCCAAAAAAAGTGTTTCTGAAGTGCTTCATTCTAAGATGTGTTTAATTCTGTAAGTTGAATATACACCGTGACAATCATTCTGCTAGGTAGCTCCGTTTTTGTGTTAGAGCCAGATATTTCTCATTACACCCTGTACCCCCATTCACTCAGAAATATGCAAACGCAGCTTTAAGAAGAAACGTGTTTCTAACTCGGTGAATCTAATAATAGATGCAACTTCCTAAGGTGAACGAAGACACAGCAGAAAATTTGAAACAGACGTTTATCCTGTGGATTAGTCGCGATCTTACTGCTAATGCTCAGGAACCTATATATTGCTGTAAATATCTCTTTCCAGATATCTCCAAAAAAAGGGTTTCTGAAGTGCTACATTCTCAGATATGTTTAACTCTGTAAGTTGAACATACACCTTGACAATCATTCTGCTAGGGTGCTCCATTTTTGTTTTAGAGACGGATATTTCTCATTACATGATATACTCTCAGTCACTCATGAATACCCAAACGCAGCTTTTAGAAGAAACGTGTTTCTAACTGGCTGAATGTAACCATAGATGAACTTCCTAAGGTGAACGAACACACAGAAGAGAAGTTTGAAAGAGACGTTTGTCCTGTGGTTTAGACGCGATCTTACCACTAATTCTTATGAGCCTGTATACGGCTGGAAATATCTCTTTCAAGATTCTCCACCGAAAGGGTTTCTAAACTGCTACATTCACACATATGTTTAACCCTGTAAGTTGAATATACACCTTGACAATCATTCTGCTACATACCTTCGTTTTTGTTTTAGATGCAGATATTTCTCATTACACCCTATACACCCATTCACTCAGGAATATGCAAACGCAGTTTTTAGAAGAAGCGTGTTTCTAACTCGCTGCATCTAAACATAGATGCAACTTCGTAAGGTCAACGAACACACACAGAGAAGTTTGAAACAGACGTTTCTTCTGTGGTTTAGAGAATATCTTCCCGCTAATTCTTAAGAGCCTGTATATGGCTGGAAATGTCTCTTTCCAAACTCTCCAAAGAAAGGATTTCTGAACTAGAACATTGACACATCTGTTTAACTCTGTAAGTTGTATATACACCTAGACAATCATTCTGCTACATAGCCCCGTTTTTTTTTAGAACCAGATATTTCTCATTACATCGTATACTACCATTGACTCAGGAATATCGAAACGCAGCTTTTAGAAGAAACGTGTTTCTAACTCGCAGAATCTAAACATAGATGCATCTTCCTAAGGTGAACGAACACACAGCAGAGAAGTTTGTAACAGACGTTTCTTCTGTGTTTTAGACGCGATCTTACAGCTAATTCTTCAGAGCCTGTATATGGCTGGAAATATCTCTTTCCAGATTCTCCAAAAAAAGGATTTCTGAACTGCTACATTCACATATCTGTTTAACTCCGTTAGCTTAATATACACCTAAACAATCATTCTGCTACATAGCTCCGTTTTTGTTCTAGAGCCAGATATTTCTCATTACACCCTATACCCCATTCACTCAGAAATATCCAAAGGCAGCTTTAAGAAGAAACGTGTTTCTAAGTCTCTGAATCTAATCATTGATGCAACTTCCTAATGTGAACGAACTCACAGAAGAGCAGTTTGAAAGCGACGTTTCCCCTATGTTTAGACGCGATCTTACCACTAATTCTTATGAGCATGCATATTGCTGCAAATATCTCCTTCCAGATTCTCCAAAGTAAGGGTTTCTCAACTGCTACATTCACACATCTGTTTACCTCTGTAAGTTGAATATACACCTTTACAGTCATTCTGCTACATATCTTCGTTCTTGTTTTAGAGCCAGATATTTCTCATTACCTCCTATGCTATCATTCACTCAGGCATATCCAAACGCAGCTTTTAGAAGAAACGTGTTTCTAACTCGCTGAATCTAATCACAGATGCAACTTCCTAAGGTGAACGAACACACAGCAGAGAAGTTTGAAACAGACGTTTCTCCTGTGGTTTAGATACGATCTTACCGCTAATGCTTATGACCCTGTATATGGCTGGAAATATCTCTTTCCAAATTATCCAAAGAAAGGGTTTCTCAATTGCTACATTCACACATCTGTTTAATTCTGTGAGTTGAATATACACCTTGAAAATCATTTTGCTACATAGCTCCTTGCTTTGTAGAGCCAGATATTTCTCATTACATCCTATACTGCATATCACGCAGGTTTATCCAAACGTAGCTTTTAGAAGAAACGTGTTTCTAACTCGGTGAATCTAATCATAGATGCAACTTCCTAAGGTGAACGAACACACAGCAGAGAAGTTTGAAACAGACGTTTGTCCTGTGCTTTAGATTCGATCTTACCGCTAATTCTTATGAGCCTGTACATGGCTAGAAATATCTCTTTCCAGATTCTCCAAAGAAAGGGTTTCTCAACTGCTACATTCAAACATCTGTTTAGCTCTGTAAGTTGAATATACACGTAGACAATCATTTCGCTACATAGCTCCGATTTTGTTTTACAGTCAGATATTTCTCATTACATCCTGTACTCCCATGACACAGGAATATCCAAACGCAGTTTTTAGAAGAAACGTGTTTCTAACCCGATGAATCTAAACATAGATGCAACTTCCTGAGGTGAACGAACACACAGCAGAGAAGTTTG
>NW_022438779.1:0-2367 GCF_009761245.1 Sapajus apella
AAAGACTAAGCAACCGAGTGAAACCTCATGTCAACAAAATTAAATATTAAAAAATTAGCTAGGTGTGGTGGTGTGTGCCTGTAGTCCCAGCTCCCCAGGAGGCTGACTCAGCAGGAGTGAGTTATGAGCTATGATCACTCCACTGTAATCTAGCCTGGGTGACAGAACAAGAGCCTGTCTCTAAAAACAATTAAATAAATAAAAATAAATAAATATCATACTCCCTTTCCTCTCCTCTGCCCCCCCTCCTTTTCTTCACTTCCTTTCTACCTTTTCTTCCTCTCCATTTTCTAAGCTTGTAAGGCTTTGTGTTTTTTGTGTTTTTTTTTTTTTTTTTTTTTTTTCAGACATGGTCTTGCTCTGTTGCCCAGGCTGTAGTGCAGTGGTGCAATCATAGCTCACTGCAGCCTCAACCTCCCAGGTTCAAGTGATCCTCCCACCTCAGCCTCCTGAGTATCTGGGACTACAGGTGCATGCGACTACACTCGGATAATTTTTTTAAAAGAGTCACAGTCTCCCCATGTTGCCCAGATTGGTCTCAAGCTCCTGAGCTCAAGCAATCCTCCAGCCTTGCCCTCCCAAAGTGCTGTGATTATGGTAAACGAGCACACCTATTTATCTTGTGACTCCAGCACAGTCGATGGGCTGACAGGACAACAAGAGGAATTGGAATAATGAGAACAGAGAGGAAAATACAAGACACATATGCATCCGCTAGGGAGGATACTACCTAGTGATTTTCTTTGGTTTTTATAATGTATGAAATCCTTACACTTCCTTTCTCAGCATCCCAATTACTCCCCCAAACGCGTCCTCCTTTCCCAATACTTAAGAGTTTTGGCCAAAAAGTTAGTGCCGACTCTTAAACATTTTGAGGTAAACCCGTGGGCTCTGCTTTTCAATACATTGCTCTTCTTGGCTTTTACAGTTCATGACAGGTTTGGAAAGATTTCACTCTGAAATCATTACTTCCTAGGTGTCAAGCCTTGGCAAAATTCTTGCACACATTTGCCATCCATCCATCAACTCTGCTCTTGATTTAAATTCACCATGATAGACCTGAATTATATGGACCCCAGAGTGAACAACTGAGGCTCAATTATAGATGGATTTTTTATGCATGTAGAATATTAAAATTAAAAAGAAAAAATAGAACTCAGTATTGGAAAGTATAGCATCACATTTCCTCTTTTATTTGATATCTTTGGCATATTTAAAATATTAAAAATTTTTAGAGCTGTATTCAGCTTGATTACTGTCCCAGTTAAAGACAATGAAATGTGAAATTAGATGCAGTTGCCTTAAATGAAGCTGACAGCAGATGCAAAAAGTATAGCAAGCACGGACTTCACTGGTTTAACTAGGGTTAAGTGGTACTGCCATTACAGCTCAGTGCTAGCTGAGTGGGTTCAGAACCATAGTACAGAAATACAGTGTTAGGATTTGTTCAGGAAAATCTAAATTACTTTTGCATGATAGAAATTGGTGTGTCAGCCCGGTGCGGTGGCTTATGCCTGTAATCCTAGCACTTTGGGAGGCCAAAGTGGGAGGATCACAAGGTCAAGAGATTGAGACCATCCTGGCCAACATGGTGAAACCCCATCTCTACTAAAAATACAAAAATTAGCTGGGCTTGGTGGTGTGTGCCTGTAATCCCAGCTACTCAGTAGGTGGAGGCAGGAGAATCGCTTGAACCTGGGAGGTGGAAGTTGCAGTGGGCTGAGATCACACCATTGCACTCCAGCCTGGCAACAGAGCGAGACTCCATCTCAAAAAAAAAGAAAGAAATCGGTGTGTCAGCTGGGTGCAGTGGTTCACTCCTGTAATCCCAGTACTTTGGGAGGCCCAGGTGGGTAGATCACTTGAGGTCAGGAGTTCAAGACCAGACTGGCCAACATGGTAAAACCTTGTCTCTACTAAAAATACAAAAATTAGCCAGGTGTGGTGGCATGTGCCTGTAATCCCAGCTACTTGGGAGGCTGAAGCAGGAGAATTTCTTGAACCCGGGAGGTGGAGGTTGCAGTGAGCTGAGATCCTGCCACTGCACTCCAGCCTGGGTGACAGCGTGAGACTCCATGTCAAAATAATAATAATAATTTGGTGTGGTGGCTGAGCCCAGTAGTTTACACTTGTAATCTCCAGCACTTTGGGAGGCCCAGGCAGGTGGGTTGCTTGAGCCGAGGAGTTCAAGACCAGCCTTGGAAACATGGTGAAACCCCATTTCTACTAAAAATCTAAAAATACAAAAATTAGCTGGGTGTGGTGGCATGTGACTGGAGTTCCAGCTACTTAGGAGGCTAAGGTGAGAGGATCACCCGAGCCCGGGAAGTGGAAGCTGCCGTGAGCTGTCCCACCACTGCACTCCAG
>NW_022438779.1:2467-12300 GCF_009761245.1 Sapajus apella
TCAAGGCGGGCAGATAGTGTGAGCTCAGGAGTTTGAGACCACTCTGGGCAATATGGTAAAACCCCGTCTCTACTAAAATACAAAAAAATTAGCTGGGCCTAGTGGTGTACGTCTGTAGTCCCAACTACTAAGGAGGCTGGGACCCGATAATTGCTTGAGCCCTGGAGGCAGAGGTTGCAGTGAGCCGAGATCACGCCACTGCATTCCAGCTTGGGCTAGAGAGTGACACTCTGTCTCAAAAAAAAAAAATTATTTTACACTGTGATGCTGGGTACACAGACAACAGAAGAAAGACATAATAGTGTAAATAATTATATCTTATTTACAAAAAAATCTTGCTTTAAATAGCTTCTATTGCCAATAAAATAAACTCATGGATTTTAGTTCTTACAGAATATTAATTTGGGGTATCAGTTTTTGTTTTTGTTTTTATTTTTTTTCATATGATGCTGTAGTTTTCATCACATAATTTCCTTATTTGTGAATATATTATTTCCCTTTGTACTGATTGTTGTATCTCTAGGCTTAGCATTCTGGGCTTGCTGTCAACTCTCCAACCTCATTTTTTGTTATTCTCTAACATGACCTTCTTCTTAGGCCAAGTTAATTGGCAGATAGCATACAGCACATGACTAGCTACTTCCTTTCTTTAGGCCTTTAGAAAGATCTGAAATGGGGCCGGGCGCGGTGGCTTACACTTGTAATCCAGCACTTTGGGTGGTCGAGGCAGGCAGATCACCTGAGGTGAGGAGTTCGAGACCAGCCTGGCCAACATGGTGAAACGTCATCTCTACTAAAAACACAAAAATTAGCCGAACGTGGTGGTACGCCTGTAATCCCAGTTATTCAGGAGGCTGAGACAGGAGAATTACTTGAAACTGGGAGGCAGAGGTCACAGTGAGCCGAGATCATGCCACTGCATTCCAGCTTGGGTGACAGAGAAAGACTCTGTCTCGAAAAGAAAAGAAAAAGAAAGACCTGAAATGGCTTTTGCACTCTCTGCCAATCTGTACCCATCACTTCCTCCGAGTCTCAATCCAAAATTTAATTTTCTTCAGGGAGACATCCCTTTCTGACCACTTCTTGACTTCCTATTCTCTAATCACTTAAGCTTTGTGGTGCTTCTTAACGTAGTCCTTGTTAACTTCTTCAAGTGACTATTGTCTCTACAGAACTGAGACTGGTCCTTTATTTCTTTGCTATCTGAACTGAACTTAACACACAGTGGCACTCAATGCTGTCTTCAAGAGAAGATTCAGATGTTATTACCACTGCTTGTCATAAAAATTAGAATTTAGTTGTTTAACAAACCACTGAGGCCAGGCCCAGTGGCTCACACCTGTAATCCCAGCAGTTTGGGAGACTGAGGTGGGCAGATTATGAGGTCAGGTGATTGACACCATCATGGCTAGCATGGTGAAACCCTATCTCTACTAAAAGTACAAAAAAATTAGCTGGGCATGGTGGCACACACCTGCTATTCCAGCTACTCAGGAGGCTGAGGCAGGAGAATCACTTGAATCCAGGAGGTAGAGGTTGCAGCGAGCTGAGATCATGCCATTGCACTGCAGCCTGGGCAACAGAGTAAGACTCTGTCTCCAAAAAAAAAAAGACAAGCATATAGATAGACTGATAAAGCATAATAAACACAAAATAAAAATACCAAATATCACAAAATAATACATATATACGGATTTAAACTCAGTAAAATATGTATCGTGTACATTCACTTCGTGCCATGTAAATTGCACTAGAGATGAAGATGACTTTTCTCCTGTAAATTTGTTGGAATATAATAAAAATGAAAACATAAGAAATTAGTGACAAAAGCTGTGAGTTCTGGTTCCTTGGTATATATATAGAAGTATATTCCTTCCCTCTCTCCCATCCCTTCTTCCACAAGTCCACAAGGATTGATGAAACATTTATTTTATTTTATTTTTTGAGACAAGGTATTGTTCTGTCACCCAGGCTGGAGTGCGGTGGTGCAATCACAGCTCACTGCAGCTTCAACCTCCCAGGCTTAAACAATTCTCTTACTTCAGCCTCCAGAGTAGCTGGAGTACACGGGCATGTGCCACCATGCCTGGCTAATTTTTTAGTTTTTTGTTTGTATGTTTGTTTGTTTTTTAAGATAAGGGTCTCACTATGTTGCCCGGCTGATCTTGAACTCCTGGCCTCAAGTTATCCTCCTATCTCATCCACCCAAAGTGCTAGGATTATAGGCATGAACCACTGTGCCCTGCTCTGAAGTACCTATTCTGTACAGGGCATCAGAGGAGGTGATCCATCACCAGGTGATTATTCTATGCTCTTTAATGCTGCAGAACTACTGCACTAAGGCACAGAATACACTAGTTCAGTGGCTTCAATTTTTAGCATGCATGAGAATGACCTGGAGAGCTTGTTAAGCTTATTGGGCTCTGCCCCAGGAGTTTCTGATTCAATAGTTATGGGGTAGAAGGAGCATTCCCAGCTCTAATAGGTTCCCAGGTGATGCTGATACACTGCAGATCAGTGAAAACTTTGTGAAACAAAGTTTCACTGCTAACTTTGTAAAACAAATTATTGCATATTATTTGGCTGCATCTACTTGCTTAAGCCCCACATCATATTCCCTTGTGAGCTAACCTATTGTCCTACTCCAATGTACCTCCCTGCAGTTTACACTTAATTTTTCTTCCTCTACAGCTTCTATGTAAAAAGACCACCATATTGTAAAAAGAATAACTTCCTGTCTAACTTATTTACAGCGAGAGAGCTATAATTAAAAGTTTTCCAGAGCCAGGCGCGGTGGCTTATGCCTGTGATCTCAGCACTTTGGGAGGCCAAGGCAGGCAGATCACCTGCGCTCAGGATTTGGAGATCAGCCTGATCAACATGGCAAAACCTGATCTCTATTAAAAATACAAAAATTAGCCAGGCAGGGTGGTGGATGAGTGTAATCCTAACTATTCGGGAGGCTGAGGCAGGAGAATTGCTTGAACCCTGGTAGGCAGAGGTTACAGTGAGCAGAGATCGCACCACTGCATTCCAGCCTAGGAGACAGAGCGAGACTCTGTCTCAAAAATAAAACAAAATAAAGTTTTCCAGAGCAACTTTTTAATGACTCTGCTTTACTTACTATCCAAAACGAATGTTTAATCCTAGCATTGTGAGACTCTGCACCCACCTAAAGTGTTTAGTTTCACTATAGTTCTAGCCTCAAACTGCATATCATTGACATGTAATCTCCACTGATTTTATCCCTAACTTTGCAGTGGTCTGAAAAAGCAAGAGGAGCCTTGACGCCTTCCTTATGTTGTCTCAAAGGTTCTTGAAAACTGACTTTACAAAGACACAGAAACTATAGCAAAGGGTATGCACACTGGTTTGAGAGTGTGCAAGCTATCAAGTGAGAAGAATGCTGTCACCACATGACAAATGTTTCCGCGGCAGCTGGGAAGACATACATAGCTTCCAGTGTGATACAGTATATTTTTGTCTGGAGTCACGTAGTCCCTGACTTTAAATATCCAGGTTGCTCTTTGAAAGGACAGTCCAAATACCAGATCATTTATGATTTCTAATTATTACATAAGCAATAGAGAATTACAAATCTGTTTCTTAAATTTTCCTATGTCAAGGTTGAAATCAGGAACAACATAATATGTTCCTCATTGATGGGATCTTATTTTGGCAGAGTTACACAGTCTTTATTTCTTACAGTATGATGTGTCTATATTTAGGTAGTTGTTCCTTTCTGGGCCCTTGAAGCAACTTTTTTTGGCTTTGCTTCCCTTAAAGGAAAAGGAGAGCTCTATTAACATGAATGAGAACTGGCCACAAATGGGTTTTTAAAAAGCAATTGAACTTCTGAGATGAGGTTTAGATTTTCTTCAATTGCCAAAATTAATGCAGTATTGTTGCTGACCCAGTGAAGAGGGTTAGCCCTCTGCAAAATAATCAAATAGACAAATTTGTCTTTAGATCTCTAGGACATCTTTATTCTGAGTCCTTCACCTCCTTGAGTGGTGTCACCCTGATTCTCATATCCCCCGCATGATTGTATTTTTATTAAAATACTTTCCTAAATCTTCCATTACAAGATAGAGGTATCATTCATTCATTCCTTCATTTAGCCAATATTTAATATGCAACTATCAGGGACCAAGCATCAGTAACAAAATAATAGATCTAACCTCACTGAGCTTTTACTCTAGTGTCAGAAGATAGCAATAAATAGATGAATACATGTATATGTATTATTATATCAGATGATAATATAGGCTATGGAGAAAAATAAAAATAGAAAGGAATTTGTGATAGTGTAGGTTAATACTTAATAAACTCATATATATATAATATTAGTTTTGTCCCTCTAAGAGAGCTCTGACTAGTACAAACGGTAATGGGGGGCCAGGCACCGTGACTCACGCCTATAATCCCAACACTTTGGGAGGATGAAGCAGGTGGATCACCTGAAGTTGGGAGTTCAAGACCAGCCTGACCAACATGGAGAAACCTCATCTCTACTAAAACTACAAAAAAAATTAGCCAGGCATGGTGGTGCATGCCTGTAATCCTAGCTACTCAGGAGGCTGAGGCAGGAGAATTACTTGAAGCCAGGAGGCAGAGGTTGCAGTGAGCCAAGATCGTGTCATTGCACTTCAGCCTGGGCAACAAAAGTAAAACTCTGATTCAAAAACAAAACAAACCCAAAGGGTAATGGGGGACAGGTGCAATGGCTCACACCTGTAATCCCAGCACTTTGGAAGGCAGAGGCAGGTGTATCACCTGAGGTCAGCAGTTTGAGACCAGCCTGGCCAACATGGTGAAACCCCGACTTTACTAAAAATACAAATATAAATATATATATATATCCAGGTGTGGTGGTCCATGCCTGTAATACCAGCTACTCAGGAGTCTGAGGCAGGAGGATGGCTTGAATCTGGGAGGTTGCAGTGAGCTGAGATTGCGCCACCGCACTCCAGTCTGGGCAACAAACAAAACAAAAAACAACAACAATAACAACAAAATACAAAGGGTAATAGCGAGTTCAAAGGAATGGTGTGTGTGATGTTGCAAGTTTAACTAGTTAACCTAGAGTTTGGTCTTGCTTAGAAGATAGCATTTGAGCAAAGACCTGAAGGAGGTAAGATAGAGAACTATTTGCAGTAGGATTTGAGAGAAGACTTTCAGGCCCAAGGATAGCAAGGGCAAAGGCTCTGAGGTGTGAGTGTGCCTTCTTTCCTGAGATGCGGTAAGGAGTTCAACAGAGCTGGTGTGGCACAAACAAGAGAGTGAGTGGTAGGAGATGAGGCCAGAGTCCTGGAGGTCAGATGATACAGGACCTTGGGGCTCACTGCAAAAAAATTTTATTTTGATTTTGAGGGAGATGAGAAACAACTGGAAAGTTTTCATCGGAATGACATGGTCTAAAACAGCTTAAGTATGGTCGTTCCCCGGACTGCAAAGTTGTAGAGATAAAATAATGACTATATTATTATGTCTAACATAATGGTAATAGAAATAGCCATCTTATATTGAACAATTAATATGTGCAGGCTCTGTGTTAAAGTTTTTTTTTGTGAGCCAGAGTTTCAATCTTTCAATCTTTTTTTTTTTTTTAGGCTGGTGAGGGAGTTTTGCTTTTGTTACCCAGGCTGGAGTGCAATGGCGCGATCTCGGCTCACTGCAATCTCCGCCTCCTGGGTTCAGGCAATTCTCCTGCCTCAGCCTCCTGAGTAGCTGGGATTACTGGCATGCGCCACCATGCCCCGCTAATTTTTGTATTTTTAGTAGAGACGGGGTTTCACCATGTTGACCAGGATGGTCTCGATCTCTTGACCTCGTGATCCACCCGCCTCGGCCTCCCAAAGTGCTGGGATTACAGGCGTGAGCCACCGCGCCCGGCCTCAGAGTTTCACTCTTATTGCCCAGGATGTGCAATGACACGATCTCAGCTCATCACAACCTCCGCCTCCCATGTTCAAGCGATTCATCTGCCTCAGCCTCCAGAGTAGCTGGGATTACAGGCATGCGCCACCATGCCTGGCTAATTTTGTATTTTAGCAGAGAAGGGGTTTTTCCATGTTGGTCAGGCTGGTCCTAAACTCCCAACCTCAAGTGATCTGACCGCCTCGGCCTCCCAAAGTGCTGGGATTACAGGCATGAGTCACTGTGCCCAGCTGGAATAAACATTTTACAAGGAGATAATTTCAGGGATAGGATGATACTTTTCTGTAGGGGATGTCTTTCTCCTGAATAGTTTCACTTTCTTTCTTCCCCTGCCTACAGATAAGAGCAGCTATGCAGTGCCCTGAATTTTGCTGGTGATGTGGGAGTTAAGCTGCTCTTTACAGAAGAGGTAATATAAGAAAAAGTTTTAGATTATGTTGTTCCAGAAATATTATTCTTACTGTAAACCCATCATTAAAGAGGAAACCATCATTGCTAACTTACAATTTTTTTAAATGCTGTCCAATTTTAGCACTTCATACGCATTCAACGCTATGTGCGTGTCTTAGATAAGAGTAATTCTTTCTCTTTTTTTCCCTTTCTAAATTCTTTGCTGGAACCAAGATTTATATTGAGAGTCTCTTGCCGGGCACGGTGACTCACTCCTGTAATCCCAGCCCTTTGGGAGGCCGAAGTGGGTGGATCACAAAGCCAGGAGTTTGAGACCAGCCTGGAATGACCAGTAGTACCCAGATCCAGGGATTTTGCAGCATGCTGCCATAGAGCCTGCATGATTGAATTGACAGCAAAGTTATATCAGACTTGTATTAGTCATCAGCATCAGAGACTCTCTCTCTCTCTCTCTTTTTAAACTCATGTTTATTATGTGCTCATCTATTTAATTCACTTGCAACAAATACCCATGAGACACCATTCTAGGTCTGATAAGAAACAAGGGTTGGGCCGGGCAGGGTGGCTTACACCTGTAATCCCAGCACTTTGAGAGGATGAGGCGGGTGGATCATGAGGTCAGAAGATCAAGACCAGCCTGGCCAAGATGGTGAAACCCCATTTCTACTAAAAATACCAAAATTAGCTGGGCACGGTGGCAGGTGCATATAATCGGAGCTACTTGGGAGGCTGAGGCAGGAGAATGGAACCCAGGGGACAGAGGTTGCAGTGAGCTGAGATCACGCCACTGCACTCCAGCCTGGGTGAAAGAATGAGATTCTGTCACAAACACACACACACACACACACACACACACACACACACACACACAGAGAAAAGAAACAAGGGTTCAAAAATCTATCTCCTTGGCACTGTATTAATCCTTTGGAATATATTATTTCATTTAACTTTTACAATTGAAGTTACATATTGTTAGCCCCATTTTGCCTAAGGAAATTGAAACTTCAAGAAGTAAAATTGTTTGATGAAATTCTTACAACTAATAAGCTGCAAAGTTAGGTGTAAGATTTCAAGTTTATCCAACTATTAAAGCTCATGTTTCACCAGCACAAATGGTAACATTAAAAAAAAAAAAAAGATCACAGCAAGAATCACTGAGAAAAAAAAATAGAATTCAATATCAAGCATACAGTCTATATATAGTTTCATTATTGTGGAACATTAAACACAATTAAACTATTTAAATTGTATATCACTGTGGCGAGAGATCTCTTTGATCTTTTATTGAGGCAAAAATGTTGCCCAAACACAAGAAAGCTCCCTAAGGCAATACAGATTACTGGCAATCCTAAGAAAGCAGCACTAGCTGGAATGTCTTGGGCATTTTTGTTGTAGGGTTAGTAGGAAGAGCGGGAGTTGAACCTCAGCATGTCTTAATGTGGGTCTCAAGGGCAGGATGGAGGAGGGAGGTAAAGGGCAGGCACTTCTTGGGCAGGGGTCCAGATGCAAGATGAGAAGCAACAGCAGCTGAGGACCGAGTAAGAAGAAACATGTGCCTCTGAAACCTGTCCTTCCTCTTTAACCTTGACTTTCTTTTTTTTTTTTTTAGTTTCGCTCTTGTTGCCCAGGCTGGAGTGCAATGGCTCACAGCAATCTCCGCCTCCCGGGTTCAAGAGATTATTCTCCCTCAGCCTCCCAAGTAGCTGGGATTACAGGCGCACACCACCACACCCAGCTAATTTTGTATTTTTAGTAGAGATGGGGTTTCTCCATGTTGGTCAGGCTGGTCTCAAACTCCCGAGCTCAGGTAATCCACTTGCCTCAGCTTCCCAAAGTGCTGGGATTACAAGTGTGAGCCACCACGCGCTACCAACCTTGACTTTCTTTTTCTACTTTCTTTTACATTCAGTATCAACCTTCCCTCACTTTCTTCTCTGTCCCCTAAACTAAATAGGTAAGGCTTCCTAAACCTCTCTGAGAAAAACATCACCAAGATATGAAACCTTAATTCAAGGATGCCACTTTTGTTTTTTTCCAAAATGAAAATTGTGGGCTTTCTCCATTTTTTTATGACAAGCAGCACAGACAAGTAGAGGTGAAGTTCAAGGGACATATATTTATACATGTACATAAAAGAGAAAGGATATAAAATGCTATATGCTGAGAGTTGGTGTTTTTGCTTGAATTACAGCACTTAGATTTCTTTTTTTTTTTTTTTTTTGGTCATTTTTAAACATTCTTAAGTAAACATATATTTCCTTTTTAATAATTATAAAAGATTATTTTTAATTTTAAAATAAGCATAAATGATTACTTACCAATATTTAAGGTGAAAAGCTAACAAGTAAGTTGGAAAGGCTGTGTTAGGACAGATGCAGCACCAAGATATCATTACAGATGCTCAAAACAATAGGTGAATAGTTAAGGAAAACCTGCAGAGGATCTGGTATGGAGGCTTCTGCAAACCCACCTCAGCTTTTTGGGAAAGTCTGTGCAGTGAACTTCATGGAGTGCTAAGGGAAGAGTAAGACATCCACTTAGCGCCAGGCTTGGTGGCTCACGCCTGTAATCCCAGCACTTTGGGAGGCCGAGGCGGGTGGATCACGAGGTCAAGAGATCGAGACCATCCTGGTCAACATGGTGAAACCCCGTCTCTACTAAAAATACAAAACATTAGCTAGCCATGGTGGCACGTGCCTGTAATCCCAGCTACTCAGGAGGTTGAGGCAGGAGAATTGCCTGAACCCAGGAGGCGGAGGTTGCGGTGAGCAGAGATCGTGCCATTGCACTCCAGCCTGGGTAACAAGAGTGAAACTCCGTCTCAAAAAAAAAAAAAAAAAGACATCCACTTAGCTTCCCAGATCAACTTAAACTCTGTGATGGATGGGTCAACAATAGTCAAAGATAGATCATATTAATATCCAAGTAAATTCCACAGAAAATGAAGACATGAACAGATGAAAGAAATTGGGTAAGTAAAACTCGCTCTCATCTGCTGTACATACAATGTGCTAGATGCTGTGTTAAGCACTCCATTACCGATCCTTAAATTGACTGCCAAGAAAGATGCTATTATTACCATCAGCCGCCATCTTTTACAGCTGAGGATTTATTTTATTTGTTCATTCATTCGTTTATTCCATAGAATTTTTACAATCATCAAAAAGGTATGTTCATTAAAACTTTATGGGGAGAAAGGTTAAATGAATAAGTCAAGATGCAAAATTGTATTAATAGTAGAAATACAAGTAAGTTTAAAAAAATAAAAATAATCTGAGCATTAAAAAATGCCAGGCGCGATGGCTCAAGTCTGTAGTCCCAGCACTTTGGGAGGCCGAGGTGGGCGGGTCACGAGGTCAAGAGATTGAGACCATCCTGGCCAACATGATGAAACGCCGTCTCTATTAAAAATACAAAAATTAGCAAGGTGTGGTGGCGTGCACCTGTAGTCCCAGCTACTCGGGAGGTTGAGGCAGGAGAAT
>NW_022438780.1:0-12275 GCF_009761245.1 Sapajus apella
CCCCCAGGAGGTCTTAGTCCATAGCCTTAAATATCATCTATATGCTGAAGACCCCAACCCATATCCCCACTGAAACTTCTTATTCCCTCACCAGAGGTATTCACAACAAATCCCAGCATATTGTAGTATTTAAATATTTGTTAAATAAATATTGTGCAGAAAGAGCTGCATATAAAATTCCCTATTCAATGTGATCATAATTAGGTAAAAATAAAATACCCAAAGACAGGAAAACATCCAGAAGAAAAGGTACTGTGCTATTAATGCCGGTTATTTTGGGGGTGGTGGGGCAAAATATTTGGGACAAAATTTTTGAGGATGTTATTCACTGTATTTTCTAAAACCTATAAATATAATGATAAAGAAGAAACAAAACATGAAAAACATTATCTAGCTGCAAATAAAGGGGCAGGGAGGAAGAAAGTAAAATGTGGCATCCGAATAGAGGGTGGGTAGGGCCTCCTAAACACGCGCCATACAGCAGCGTTATCCAGTTTCTAACATCCCACCACAAAGCATCTATGTGCCATCCATGGCACTGCCCACGTGACTGCATCACTCATTTCATCTGGGAGTAAAGGTTTTATAAAAATTAGACTAATCAACTGATAAATGGATTAAAAAATGTGGTCTATCCATACAACGAAGAGCAGTGAGCAGTTGACGGTACTCAGGAGACAATGGACCCATGTGTCTTAGGGTTAAGGGGATTCTGGAGTCCCCAGAGGGGTTTGGGAAACCCTCTAAGTCACCTCTGCCCCCACCTGAATCCAGAAATGCTCTCCAGTTCCAGCCCTACTGTCAGCCCAGTTTTCTCCCAGTGACTTTGACTTTGTTCCCATGAGCCTGTGACTCATGCAGAAACCTAGGCCCTAGGTCTCTGTTTCCTCAGAATTCAAGATGGATAAGCCTCCTTCAGTCTCAGCCAGGCTGTGCTCTGGGAAACCTGAGGGAACTGGCTCCCGGGTCAGCTGAGCCAAGCTGCTCATGTGACGCCTCTCCTCCCAGGCTGCAAACTTGCTCCAGCCCCAGATGATGCTGTGTTTCGCTATCTGTAAACCTTGGTGGCCAACAGACAACACAAATGTGTACTGATGTGCATGCTTTGTGTGCATGTGTATGTGTGTGTCTGAATCATTGCCAAGGAATTAACACATCATACAAGGTAATACTGCCGAACAATCTACTCAGGCGTGTATTGTGGGTTTAGTTAAATCCTTCAACATACCAGATAAGCTCATTAAAGCCTATTAATGCCTGAGAAGAGTGGGGTAAGAAAGAGAATTTTTTTTCATCACACTCTGTCTCCCAGGTTGGAGTGCAACGGTGCAATCATAGCTCACTGCAACCTCGGCTTCCTGGGCTCAAGCAATCCTCCCACCTCAGCCTCCTGAGTAGCTGGGACTGCAGGTGTACACTGCCACGCCTGGCTAATTTTTGATTTTCTGTAGAGACAAGGTCTTGCTATGTGGCTCAGGCTAGAAAGAGAAATTTCTGAAATGTCATTTCCTTTTCTCCTTTCTGGACTTTATAACTTTTCCCTTCTTCTCTCTCTGCATCCTTTTTATATCCCTGATTTTCACTGGCTCTTCTAGGCCTTCAAAGTGTTTTTTTCCCCCTTTAACTTTTTCTACCAAATATCTACTTTAAAATATCCAAAAGTCACATATCTGATTGTCCTGAGTTTTCTCTTTAAGTAGATGGGAGAGAGAGGCTGACTCTGTCATGTCAGTTTCCCCTTGAATGATTTTTTAAACTAACATTCCAGAGAATCATGGCGTTTTCCCACTGAGTTAGACTCCGTATTTGGTCATGAGAATTGCTTTGGGGTTTCTCTGGAGATTTTCTGTTAATCTCTTCTTTATTCTTATATGACATCCTTGATATTATAAATCGATTCTCTTTCTCCCAAAGATCCTGCCGCTGATGGTACCACCATTTCTTGGAAGGAAAATTTTGACTCAGCTTACACTGAGCTGAATAAAATTGGAAGGTAATGACACAGTTTTCTATTCCTTCCTTCATGAACCCCTAGCAACGTCACAACAGGATAATAACTTGTTGTTGTCACTTGTTTCTTTTACAAATGCCATCCTCTTCACATAGAAAAAACAACTAAAATATTTATTTGTATTTTCTACTGTTCTTTAACTTCTTAAATTGGATGCTTCATTAATCAATTCTCAGCCTTTCTTCTTTTCTTTTCTTTTTTTTTCTTGAGATAGAATCTTGCTCTGTTGCCAGGCTGGAGTGCAGTGGCACAATCTCAGCTCACTGCAACCTCTGCCTCCTGGGTTCAAGCGATTCCCCTATCTCAGCCTCCCAAGTAGTTGGGACTACAGGTGCGTGCCACCATACCCAGCTAGTTTTTTGTATCTTAAGAGATGGGATTTCACCATGTTGGCCAGGATGATCTCGATCTCCTGACCTTGTGATCCACCCGCCTCGGCCTCCCAAAATGCTGGGATTACAGGCATGACCACCGTGCCTGGCCCTTCTTTTCTAATGTAAGAATTGAAGGCCCAACATTTTCTTCAAAGTACAATTTAGCTATAGATCCCAAATTTTGATATGCACTATTTCCTTATTAGTCAGTTATGTGTAATTTTCTTCAACTAAGAATTTTTCTTTGACCTGGGTATAATGGAAACATGTTTTAATATATATGAAATTTTTAAATGTATGAGTTTTTAAAGTATCTTTTCATTACTGACATCTAACTTAATTTGCATTGTAGTCAGACAACCTATATGGTACTGATTGCTCAGTTTTTGTTTGGACTTGCTTTATGTACATGGTTAATTTTTGTAAAAACTTCCCTATGTTCCTGAGAAGACTGTATAATCACTAATTGTTGGGTACAGATCTCTGTACTGCCCATGTAGCAAGCACGTTAATTATTTTATGAGTTTTTCTAATCCCAATCCATCCCTTGCTACACATACACATACATACCTATCTCTTTGTCTCTTTCAGTATTTTGGTTAGAGAACATTTAGTGTGTCCTCAAAAATAAAACAGATAAAAATACGACTTTTAACAAAAAATTAAAAATCTGTTTCCTGGCCCACAAAATAGTTGATGGGAAAGAAGCAAAAGAGGTCCATCCCTGAGCACGCTTTGGTCTCCAGGTGGTCTGGGTGAGGGAACGTGGGTGGATCTTACAGGTTGCCCACTCGAAAGATCATCCACCCTGGATGTATAAATAAGAGAACACCCACTAACAATGGGCCATGGGCATCATCTCTATCTCTGATTGGCATCTCTCAGGGAAGCATAACATTTCTTAAGTGGGGTGGTTGTGACGGAAGTTGTAGAGGAAGCCAAAACGGTCCTTATTACTGTGTCTTAGGGCAGGAGTCACAGTGTCATTCACTGCCTTTCATTACAGCACCTTTCATCAAAAACAAACTCTACCTCTCCTTGCCTGCCTTCTTTGTGTAGCCAAACAGAAGAGAAAAGCCAAGGAAAGTTATGTGATGATGATAGTGATGATCTCAGTATCTACAGTATTCTAGATACTAAGCAGATACTATATACAAGTGTTATTTTTATTTGTTTGAGCTCTACTGCTTAATACATAAACATTATTTAATTTAATCCATACAACACCATGAGATACTGTTTGAGTAGATTTTCTTTCTTTAAAAAAAAAAAAAAGATAGAGACGGTGTATTATTATGTTCCCCAGGTGGTCTTGAACCCCTGGGCTCAAGCAATCGTCCTCCTACCTCAGCCCCGCAAAGTGCTGGGATTACAGGCCTGAGCCACTGCGCCCGGCTGAGTTTATTGTCTTTTCTTTTTTTCTTTTTTTCTTTTTCCCTTGAGATAGGATCTGTCTCTGTTACTAGAGCTGGAATGCAGCGGCACTATCATAGCTCACTCCACCCTCAGTCTCCTGAGCTCCAGCAATCCTCCCACTTCAGCCTTCCAAGTAGCTGGGACTACAGGTGCACACCACCACACCTGGAAGACTTTTAAAACAATTTTTGTTGTTGTTTTGTAGAGACGGGGTTCTCACTATGTTGTCCAGGCTGGTCTCGAACTCCTGGGCTCAAGCAATCCTCCCACCTCAATCTCCTAAAGTGTGGGATTACAGGCATGGCCACCTATCTCACCTGGCCTGAAGTATATGTTCAGTAAAGGAAACTCAGGCTCAGGGAGGTTAAGTAACTTTCTCAAGGCCCCACAACTAGGAGGTGCGGAGCCAGGATTCAAATTCTGGGCTACCCAACTCCAAGCCTGGGCTTGTTTTACTGCGAATGTTGTTTCTCTTCATGTCGATTATTGTCCAAAATAAGCTCTAGTAATTGAAATCTAGTTTGCTCTATTATATTGAAATTGGTGAGGCTCAACATGACCCCCAATAATGGGCCAATTAAATCCCCAGGTGGTTCTAAATGAAATTGGTCGCATCATCTGGATGCCCCAGCTAATTCCTCTGGGAGACATGTGTTTGCTATTATTGGCCATAGGTTAAGGCAAGTTTTAGCTAAAACAGATGGGTGATTTGATGTTTCTTAAAGGGAAGATCAATTTTCATATCTGTTCAAAAGTAATGAACGTTTTTGCTTTAAAGTCTGTAACATCCTGAAGCTTTTCCTCTCTCCTAAGAATAGTCCTCAAATTTTCAGAAGATCCTTCCAAAATGTGGCACATTAACAGAATGGAAATAATACATGGAAATTCTTTTCTTCTTTGAGACAGGGACTCACTCTGTTGCCCAGGCTTGAGTGCAGTGGCGTGATCATGGCTCACTGCAGCCTTAACCTTCTGGGATCAAGTGATCCTCCCACCTCAGTCTCCCAAGTAGCTGGGAACACAGGCATGAGCCATCACAGCCAGCTAGTTTTTACATTTTTTGTAGATATGGGGTTTCACCATGTGTGCCCAGGATAACCTCAAGCTCCTGAGCTCAAGCAATCTACCTGCCTTGGCCTCCCAAAGTGCTGAGATTACAGGTGTGAGTCACCACATCTGGCTGAAATAATACATGGAGATGTTAACGTGAGACACAGGAGAGATACCTGTGCCAGGGCCCTGGAAGTGAACCGACTTTCTTCATCACACCTAAACCTGGAATTCTGGGCCTATGTGACTATTCTGTTAAAAGGAGCTCTCTGGTAATTAAATGCTATAAATAACCACAGTGCAAGAAGGAATACGTTCTCTCCTACAGCGCATCCACAGAAGCAAAGGTCACTTGTGTATGGCGTGATAACCAGGAATGGACTAAACAGGCAACAATGCAGTATAAAGAAGGCAGGGGATTGTCACTGGAAATGCTGACCCCTTGCCTGTCCCCGTTGCTATACAGAGAGGTAGCAGTACCAGGCCCCCAGGTGAGACGGCAGGTTGAACACAGGCATCCATTTTCACTTCCTCCTAAATTTCATTGAAACTACAATGAAGGATTTTTTTAAGTAGGCATGTAAGAATGAGGACATTGGAAGAAAAGACAAAAATAAAGTATTAGAAGCAGATAAACAGATGGAAGAGTGATAAATGGCCTTGAAGACCTGAGTCAGTCAGTTATGAGGTCAAAGAGTCCCAGTGTAATTTTAGTAGCAGAATTACCCAAAGGCTCAGGTATTAGGAGCATCAAGTACCTCTGGAACTAGGTAGAATGCGGATGCTAAAATTGAAAGGATTGACTAAATTTTTTCTTGAGAAGTTGTGTCTCAGAAGGGAGTGAAAACTGATGATTGTTCAGCATGCCATCCTTACCTGGAGGCCTGGTGCTGCTACCTTTTTAGATTCTATACAGGCAACCGGTCAGCATTCCCAAGGGATAAGCTGACTCCAGATCTGCTCCCCAGCTTCAAGTATCTGTGTGATTGTCTTTCTTCATCCAAGAAAAGACTAGACTGATCTTCCTTCCTTCCCTCCCTCCCTCCTTCCTTTCTCCCTCTCTCCCTCCCTTCCTCTTTCTCCTTTCTTTTTTTTTGGACAGGGTCTCCCTTTGCCACCTAGGCTGGACTGCAGTGGCTCAATCATGGCTTACTGCATCCTTGACCTCCTAGGCTCAAGTGATCCTGTCAGCCTCCAATGTAGCTGGGACTACAGACACACACCATTATGCCCAGCTACTTTAAAAATTTTTTGTAGAGACAAGGTCTCCCTATGTTGCCCAGGTTGGTCTTGAATTCCTAGGCTCAAGCAGTCCTCCCACCTTGGCCACCCAAAGTGCTGGGATTGCAGGTGTGAGCCACCGTGCTCGGCCTGGAGTTCTATTTTCTGGAAAGGGAAAAATGGAGCGTTCCTGTTCTTGGGGACACCAGGCACAGCTGAAGGCAGTGGAACCATTCGGCAAACAGGGCCAATATGGGAATGTATGCATGCTGGGTACTCAGAACCCCAGCTCTCTTATCCACTGGACCTCCAGGGGTTGACAGCCAGGGTTTCACCCTCTAGGCAGAAAGCAGGGGGCCCTTTCTCTGGGGACTCTAGCCAGCTCAAAAGGAAAGGCTTAAAGACCTGATTATGCAGATTTCCCAACGGAGCAGTCTAGTCAGATCACTCTGTAGTAAAGTAAAAGTTGATAGGCTTTACCCACACAATCAGAGCTTGCAAACACCTATTTTTTTTTTTTTTTTTTTTTTTTTTTTGAGACAGAATCTTGCTCTTGTCACCCAGTCTGGAGTGCAGTGGTGCAATCTTGGCTAACAGCAACCTCCACCTCCCGGGTTCAAGCAATGGTGTAGCTGGAATTACAGGCTCCCACCACCATGTCAGGCCAAATTTTGTATTTTTAGTAGAGATGGGGTTTCTCCATGTTGGCCAGGCTGATGTCAAACTCCTGACCTCAGGCCACCTCGGCCTCCCAAAGTGCTGAGTTTACAGAGGTAAGCCACTACCCCGCCACCAACACATTTTTATTCCTGAACTTTCAAATGAGCCAACTCCCAGAGCTGGCCATAGAGTAAGCACACTTTAGCCTTTGTCTCTCACTGATTACAACCAAAATCCCTGAACAAGATATAAAAAGCAATACCCAAGGACTCTGAAAATTAAACAGTAGAGATGAGAGTGGAAAGTCAAGAGACTTGGGCGGTGCGCAGTGGTTCACGCCTGTAATCCCAGCACTTTGGAAGGCTGAGGCGGGAGGACCACTTGAGACTGGGAGTCCAAGACCACCCTAGGCAATGTGGCGAGACCTCATCGCTACAAAAAATGAAAGAAAAAACTAGCTAGGCATGGTGGGGCACACCTGTAGTCCCAGCTATTTGGGAAGATGAGGTGGAAGGATTACTTGAGCCTGGGAGGTTGAGATCACACCACTGCACTGCAGCCTGGGCGACAGAGCACAAAAAAAGGAACGAAAGAAAAGTAAAAACTTGAGGAATGACTAACGACAAGGAGAATAGCAGTTTTCCCTCCTTCCCTCCTCCCTTCCTTCCTTCCTCCCTCCTTCCCTCCCTCCCTCCCTCCTTTCCTTCCTTCCCTCCTTCCTTCCTTCCTCCCTTTTTTTCTTCTTTCCTTTTTTTCTCTTTTATCTCCCCAGCTTTGATGCAAGTGTGGGCCAAATCAAAGAACTGTGCAGCATGCACAAAGAGCAAAAACTCCAAGTAAAACCCACATTTCTGGCCAAAGGACAAAGAAAAGTGAACCCTTTGAGCTGGAGAGAACAGAGGAGTTCCTGCTTTGTTTTTTTTTCTGTCTGTCTCCTCACTGTCACTGCCTCACCACGAGGACAGTCCTGTGAAATGGCATGACAGTGCAGGAAGCTAAACGTCTGAGGGAATCCCATCTTTCTGGCCAGACAACTTCAAAAAGGGGCCCATGGGAGGTAAAGAATATGGGAGAAATTTCAGGAGAAAGCAAAAGAAGATCTCATAATTCTATATGAAATGACTCAAATCCTGGGCCACCCAGCTGTGCATATATAAGGCACATTCAAAGAAATATAGCAAGGCTCTGAGAATTGGACTACCATGTAAACCACTGCTCAGTGACTCAAAGTTTAGTCTCAGACTAATCCTTGTGTGGTGCTCACGAGGGGGCAGACCTAAAAGCATAGTAAACACTTTGAAAAATGAGCTGACAATAGGACCACTTCCCACAGAAGGTGAGACAGAACTTGCAGTCTGAACCTAACCAAGTTGACTGCTGACCAAAACATACAAATGAAGCAAAAATCAACTTTCTACGGAGGATTTTAACAAAATCAGAGTCTCACAGCATAACATTGAAAATGTTCAGCATACAATCTAAAATTGCTCAACATTGCAAAAAGCAGAAAAAACTTTAAACATTCTCGAGAAGGCCGGGTGTGTGGCTCACATCTGTAACCCCAGCACTTTGGGAAGCTGCGGCAGGAGGATCACAAGGTCAGAAGTTCGAAACCAGCCTGACTGAAACACCATCTCTACTAAAAATACAAAAATTAGCTGGGTATGGTGGTGCGCACCTGTAGTCCCAGCTACTCAGGAGGCTGAGACATGAGAATTGATTGAACCCAGGAGGCAGAGGTTGCGGTGAGCCAAGATCACGCCATTGCACTCCAGCCTGGGCAACAAGAGCAAAACTCCATCTCAAAACAAAACAAAACAGAAATCCTCAGGAAAATGAACAGATGCTAGCTCTGAGATGATCCAAATATTGGAACTATTACACAAAGACTTTAAAGTAGCAATTATAACCATCCTCTGTAAGATAAAGGTGAATACTCTTGAAATGAATGGAAAGATAGAAGTCATTGACAGAGAAATAGAAATTATTTTTAAATGAAAATTGCTAACAAAAAATACAATATCTAAAATTTTAAAATTTACTGCATGAATTCAATAGCAGAACAAAACTGATGGAGGAGTTGGTGAAATTGAAGAGGAAGAAATATAAATTATCCAACATGAAAAATGGAGAGAAAAAATGTTTTACAAATATTAGACATAACCCAGGGACCTATGGGAAAATATGAAAGTGTCTGACATTCATGTCATTAGAACTCCTGAGGGAAAGAAGAAAGTGATGGGTGCAGAAAAAAATTTTAAAGAAATAACAGCTGGAAATATCTCAAATTTGGTAAAAGAGACAACTTTTTAAAGAAGCTTGGTGACCTAAATAAAAAACAAAAACCATGCCCAGAACACATTATAATCAAACTTCTAAAAACAAATTTATGAGAAAAAGAAAGCAACAAGAGAGAAAAACAACATATTACATTTAGGTGGAACAGTGACTCAAGTGACAGCAGATTTCTCATCAGAATCCATGGAGGCAAAAAGACAGCAGAACCAACATCTTTAAAATGCTGAAAGAAAAGAGCTGGCCACCAAGAATTCTAAATTGAGCAAAAATATCCTCCAGGTGAAATAAATGAATCAATGACTAAGAATGTCTGAACAATTGAGGAAAATCTTTAAAATTAAAGACAGAAAAAACAAAAGTAGAAGAAAGAAAACAAACTGTATAGCAAAAGACTTCCAAAAACTCTCATTAGTGTCCTTAGATAAAAGACAATATTGAAATTATAAAACAAGAACATGATACTACAAAACGAACAAGAATGAGTTGTCAAAAATGAAAATCCTCTTTTTTTTTGAGAGAGAGAGAGAGAGTCTTGCTTTGTCTCCCAGACTGGTGTGCAGTGGCACAATCTCAGCTCACTGTAACCTCTGCCTCCCAAGTTCAAGCGATTCTTGTGCCTCAGCCTCCCTAGTAATTGGGATTACAGGCACGTACCACCATGCCTGCCTAATTTTTGTATTTTTAGTAGAAACAGGGTTTCATCATGTTGGCCAGGCTGATCTTGAACTCCTGACCTCAAGTTATCCACACACCTCGGCCTCCCAAGGTGCTGGGATTACAGGTGTGAGCCACTGCATCTGTCCTGAAAACCTTAATAGAAGTGTGGGAAGACAGAGTTGAGGAAATTTCCCAGAAATCTGAGCAAACAGGAAAATAAATGGGAAATTGAATAGGAAAGGTCCAACTTCAAAGGTCCAATTTGAAAAACAGAAGTTCCAGAAAGAGAGAATAGAAAAAACACAACAGAGAAGAAGGAATTATTTCTGAAAAATAAAATATTCCCAGAATGAAAAGACGAGTTTACTGATTGAGAGAGCACCCGACTGCCCAAACTTATGGATGAAAATAGATTATACTGTAGCACGTAACTATGAAATTTCTCAGCACCCAGGAAAAAAGAAGAGCCTACAAACTCTCCATTAGAAAAAGGGGTCATATTTGAAGGATTAGGAATCATAATGCTTTGGACATTAACAGTTATCATTACCAATAACAATGGAAGTTAGAAGGCAACAGAATAATTCCTTCAAAATTGTGAATGAAAAATGTTCCCAACTGGATTATACTCAGTTAAACTCACAATCAAGGATAAAATAGAATAAATACAGATTTTCAGATGTGAAAGTCTCAAACAATTTATTTCCCATGCACTCTTTGTCAGAAATGATTGAAGATAGCATTCTATCACACAAAAGAAAAGTATCCATAGTTTACTAGAGGCTCAACTGTGAATAGCATGGACATAGTGCAGTAATATAGACACTGAATATTGTTTATAATTCTATTGGGAAGACAGTGGATGGGGATAGTGGTTATGTGGCAGGGACACAGGGAGGAAGAAGGCTAAACCTTCATCTTTCATAGTGGGATGTCAATAGAAATAACTAAAACTGAAAAATCAAGAGGTAGCTACTCAAAGCATACTATTGAGAGTCATAGAAGTAAATATTTCAATAATCTGCTAAACTATATTAAATTGATGTATTATACTGCCTCTCAGGCAGGGCACAATGTCTCACACCTGTAATCCCAGCACTTTGGGAGGCCAAGGTGGGCGGATCGCTTTGAGCTCAGGAATTCAAGACCAGGGCAACGTGGCAAAATCACCTCTCTACAAAACAAATACAAAAAATTAGTGGTGCATGCCTGTAGTCCCAGCTACTCGGGAGGCTGAGGTTGGAGGATCACTTGAGCTTGGGAGGCAGAGATTGTAGTGAGCCAAGATCATGCTATTTCACTCAAGCTTGGGTGACAGAATGAAACTCTAGGGAAGGGAAAATGGAGGTGAATATTTTTTAAGTAATGAAACTGTAAAGATGATTGACTTTTTAAACTATGGATCTGCATAACTTTGACAACTACAAAACTTTTTCTAAAAATTAATCTACCAGTACCTTGACACGGCCCCTAAATTCAGGAGAGCTAGCCTCAGCGTTCAGTTGTTTTCATTGTTACATCTCACTCCTCTGCAAGAAGTGACTTGTGACAATCAAACTCACAAAGAGAGTGCTGTTAAAAACCAGAATGACAATTTATTAATTTATGATGTGAAACAAAACTGCCAGCTTGAACAAGTATTTGTTTACTGTGCCAATAATGATATTTGGTAAATATTAGTCAATAAATAGTTGTCTAAGACTTGTTTTACTGATTAGTACATTCTTTTTTAAAAAAAAAAAATTTTTAAGAGAAAGGATCTCACTATGTTGTCCAGGCTGGTCTCAAACTCCTGGGCTCAAGCGATCCTCCTGTCTCAGCCTCCTGAAGCACTGGGATGACAAGCATGAGCCACTGCACCTGGCCTCCTTAGCACATTGTTTTATTTTATGCAAATATACGATGGGAAAAAAAGTATTCTCAGAAAGCTGCTTGTAGAGCACAGAGCCAGGTCAAGGAGGATGATCTTCATGGTAGCCATACACACCCATTTCTGTTGGAGGAATGGGCTGGCCTTCAGATTGTTCACTCCTCTGCTCATGGTTAGGACACCTCATGGGCAGGGCTTAGATGGCACTGCCTTGTCACCCAGGCTGGGCGCAATGGCTCACACCTGTAATCTCAGCACTTTGGGAGGCTAAGGTGGGTGAATCACCTGAGGTCAGGAGTTCAAAACCAGCACGACCAACAGGGTGAAACCCTATCTTTACTGAAAATGCAAAAATTAATCAAGTGTGGTGGCGCATGCCTATAGTCCCAGCTACTTGGGAGGCTGAGGCAGGAGAATCACTTGAACCCAGGAGGCAGAGGTTGTAGTGATCTGAGATCACACCACTGTACTCCAGGGTGACAGAGTGAGACTCCACCTCAAAAAAAAAAAAAAAAAAAAAAGGAATTTGTACACCTACATTCATAGCAGCATTATTCACAATATCCAGATAGTGGAAGCAACTCACATGTACATCAACAGATAAACAGACAAGCAAAATATGGTACGTGTATACAATGGGATATTATTCAGCCTCAAAAAGGAAGGTTCTGTGGTTTGGGATTCAATAGGAAAAAATTTAAAAAGCAAGGAAATGCTG
>NW_022438781.1:0-7918 GCF_009761245.1 Sapajus apella
TTTCTACAAGATGTTGATTTCACCTACTTTGGGTATGTACCCAAAAAAGGATAGCTGGATTATAGTTATATTTTTAATGTTTTGAGAAAACTCCATGCAGTTTTTCACAATAACTATACCAATTTACAACCCCAGCAGCAGTGGACAAGGGTTTCCTTCCCTCTGCACCTTTGCTGACACCTCTTATCACTTGTTATGTCTATTCTAGCCATCTAACCAGGTGTAAAGTGATATATTACTCTGGTTTTGATTTGCCTTTTCCTGATAATTACTGATGTTGAACACCTTTGCATGCATATGGCTATTTGCATGTCTTTCTTGGAAAAATGTCTATTCATATATTTTGTCAATTTTTAAATAGATTTTTTTCCTTTCAAGTTGTGGGAATTCCTTATGTATTTTGAATATTAACTTCTTATCAGGTACATAGCTTGCAAATATTCTCTCCCAATCCAGAGATTACCTTTTTATTGTGTTGATTATGTCCTTTGTTGTACAAAGGCTTTTTAGTTTAATAACCAATGTTCATAGATTGAAATATTTAATATTTTTTAAATGTCAAATACTACATGATGAAATATACAGATTGAATGCAATCTCAAGTCAAAATTTCAATGACATTTTTCACAGGAACAGAAAAACATTCTAACGTTAGATGGAACCATTAAACTCAAATAACCAATGTGATCTTGAAAACTAAAAGCAGAGTTCGGGGCATCATATTTTCTGATTTCAAATTACATGACAAAGCTACAATAGCCATAACAATATGGTACTGGCATAAAAGCAGACACATAGACCAATCGAATACAGTAGAGATCCCAGAAATCAACCCAGCATATATGATCAACTAATTTTGGCAAGGCCAGCAAGAAGCTACACTGGGATCAGGGTAACCGGAAATTAGTACTCAAAAGAATAAAACTGGACTCTTATACAACACACAAAAGTCAACTCGAAATAAATCAATGATTTCAACATGAGATTGGAAGCAGTAAAATTTGTAGAAGAAAACATGGGAAAAACCTTCTTGATATGGGTCTTAGCAATAATTATTTTGAATGTGACATTGAAAGCTCAGGCAGCAAAAACAAAAATAAGCAAGTGTGACCAAATCAAAATAGAAAAGCTTTTAGTAAGTGAAAGTGTGTCTTTTGACAGTGTCACACAGAGGTAACAGCAGGGAGAAAAGTGAGATTTAAGGATGAGGCAAATATATACCTCAATATGATGAAGAACAAAAATAATAAACAGAACATGCATGAGAATAACAAACTGATACAGCTGATGGGTATAGAATTCATGGACACCTTGAATTTCAGGAGGAAAGAAGTGGCCAACTATATGTTTGAATTTTGCAGATAAATAGAGGAAGATACTGACTAATTAATACTGGACCTGAGGAAGAGGCTTCATACTGTATCTTCCCTTTGTCATTCATTTGTATTGATTACAATGGCCTTTCCCAATTTTTTAATTTCAAAACTAATGTGTTAGATCATCTCCTACAATTTCCTTAAGTATCCTTCTGTGCGTGTGTGTGTGTGTAGAGAGAGAGACTATAGAGAGAGAAAAACAGAAAGAGACAGAGGAAAGAAGAAAAAAGACGGGGAAAAGACCAGAAGAAAAAGAAAGGAATGGAAAGAGGAAGAGGAGGAAGAGTTACAGGAAGGAGAAGAAGACCCCAATGGTGAAGAAAAGAATGTCATATGGTTCTGCCACATTGGAAGACGGCTTTGCAGTTTCTTACAGAGCTTACCACTTGATGCAGCAGTTATGCTACTGAGCATTACTAACTGATTTGAAAGCTTATGTACAGTCTGAATTTTTTTTTTTTTTTTTTTTTTTTTGAGACAAAGTCTCACTCTTGTTACCCAGGCTGGAGTGCAATGGCGCGATCTCGGCTCACCGCAACCTCCGTCTCCTGGGTTCAGGCAATTCTCCTGCCTCAGCCTCCTAAGTAGCTGGGATTACAGGCATGTGCTACCATGCCCAGCTAACTTTTTGTATTTTTAGTAGAGACGGGGTTTCACCATGTTGACCAGGATAGTCTCGATCTCTTGACCTCATGATCCACCCACCTCGGCCTCCCAAAGTGCTGGGATTACAGGCTTGAGCCACCGCGCCCAGCCTGAATATTTTTATTGCAGCTTTATTCATAATTGCCTTCAGAAGATGAATGAATAAACAGGGTATGCCATAGAATGGCATATAATTGAGAAAACAAATCACCTATCAAACCACAAAGAGACATAGATGAATCTAAAATGTGTAATGTTAAGTGAAGGAAGCCATTCTGAAAAGGCTATCTACTGTAGGATTCCAATTATGTGACAATTGGGAAAAGGCAAAACGGTAGAGACAGTGAAAAGATCAGTAGTTTCCAGGCATTCAGGAATGAGGAGAATTAAATAAGAGAAGTGCAAGGGACATTTTGGGCAATGAAACTCCTCTGTGTGACACCGTAATGATGGTCCCATGACATTATTCATTTTTCAAGATCCATAAAGCACTACGACACAAAGCACACATGCGAATGTATGCAAATTAAAACTCACAAGTGTTAAAGAGATCAGAGCATTAAACTAAGTGTGTGGCTGTGTATGCAGGGTCCTATAAGGCTAAGTAAGTCTTCCTTTCCATGAAGCAAGCCTACTTGTCAACGTTTCACTTGTCAATGTTTGTCTCTTAACATTTGACCCTGTGCTTTTGCTGATGTAACCAACCTCTCTAGGCAAACCGGGGTCTTTGCGTGTCCTGCGGGTTTGGAGCAGACACTGTGCTGCTGTGACTCCTCCTCCATGGGAATGTTTGAGGCTGAAGTGAAGATTGGCCTTTGCATCCAGGACAGGCGGTGGCCGTCAGGGATGTTCAGGAATGAGGCACTGATGGCAGCTGACACAAGGTAACCATGGGGCAGTGAGAGCCATCACCATGAACATTGCAGCCTGAAGGCAAGGAAAGCCTCTGAAACTCGGAAAGCAGGTAGGACTGAGTGAATGTGGAAAGTCATGTGAATAAGACGTCCCCACACTCACAGGGAGACACTGCCTCTATCCAACATTTCAGCTGTCATGCTTCAGAGCTTCTGTAATTCTGTTCTGAAGCTTTGATACTATAAAGCAGCACTTAACACAGTAAGATTTATGAGAATAATTTTTTGAGAATATTTTGTTTTTTCCTGTATTACCAAAGGTGTCTGATGGTGACCTAAAGATTTTCTTGTGACTCTATGTAACAGACAAACACAAACACAGGCCCACACTTTTAGTCATTAGAGGCTGCCAATGGTCTTTTCCTGCATAGCATGGTCCTACCTTCTCTTGACTGAACAGGAGGAGATGGAATCACCAAGACTAAAGCAGCATAGATTAACCTGCCATGAAGGAAAGCAATGCTGAGAACTTGTGAACTACCAGAAGTCCCCTCACACCTACCAGGGGAGAACAAACAGTAAAAGAGAATATTTTTAAAGGTAGCTAGACTTTTCTCAACTAAGAGAGTCTTTGAAATGCACAAAATGGAGCTACAGAAACGTTCCCTTCAATTGGTCAATTTTTCTGAAATCTTCCTTCAGAGCTTATACATTTTTGTACAATAGCTAATCCTGAGGTCACCAGGAGAAACTAGTTTCTTCCCTCTCATGGAACTCTCCTGGAAACATAAAACAAGCAAACAAATGTAAGTCAGTGTCTTTTTTTTTCCAGTCTGGGGGAACCCCATTGCTATTAGTGCCCTGGCAGGGGAGACTACTTGCCTTCCCTACATGAATCTTTTGCTGTCAGATCCAGGAAACAAGAGAGATGGGTGGTGGGTCCTGTTTAGAATGAGTTCAGAAAGTGGCCCAGGATATGAGGTCAGTGCTGAGCTGAAGGCTAAGCTTGCTTGCCTTTGATTATTGTGTCATTTTATCTGTGACAGACAACACAGTCAGCAAAGCTAGAAATACAGATGATTTCCAAGTGAAACCAGTGATTCAAATCACAAACCTGCCTGAGATACTGGGAACTTGAACAACGATCCTGGTGGCACGTGGGCCAATAGAAGTTGCATCCTGTCAACAGCTGCAACCTGTGACACAGACAGGGGCATGCCACAGCAGAAGGACTAATCGAAGTTCAAGGGAAGAGGTCTCAGACATCCTCAAAGCACAGAAAAGCAGCAATAGCAGCAAATCTGTGTATTAACATGTAAAGTGTTTTTATTATAATACTTCTGTTCTATAATTTTAAAATGCCCAGGAAGCCTGAGGTTGCCTCTGGTTCCGTAGAGAGGGCAGAGAGCACAGAGGGCAGGGACCCAGCTGTGGCAGCTGCAGACACCCAGGCTCTCCGGGCTGCTCATGCTCCTGGGGCTATTTTCAATTCCAATGTGAAGCCAGCCTAGCTTTAAATGTGGGCAAATATGAGCATGAATTAAACATGAAGAGGCAAAGAGATATATTTAAGAAGAAAGAAAGCACTTTCTGTAACAGGACTGTTTTAGCATAATAGCTTCAGTAATCATAATCTTTGCAAAACTGTAGTCAATATAATACTTTTTCAATGGGACCTGGGGAATGATACCTAATTTAAAATGAAGTCCGTCAAGCAAGCAAAAGACAAAATGCATTAATTTAATTGATGTGTGGGCTGGAGCCTGTGAATAGAGTAGGCAGTTCACACCAAAGCTGAGGTACCCTGGCACTGTTCATTTGGGGGCCACACGTGCAGGATAACAAGCCTCCTTACAATGGTGTGCCAGTGTTTCCTCACCCGGGCACACACAGAGATGGGAGCACAGCAATGACTACCCTGTCTCTGGCCTCCTGCTGGGTTTGCCAACAATGGTGATGCTTAGTACCAGCTGCAAGGCCCTGAGATGCTGAGAAGGGACCATCACATTTCCTATGGATGGAAAAACAATCTGCAGGTGTCAATGGCCAAGCCACCACCGACCTAGACTGGATTTCAACATAATCTACAAAACCCCTAAATCAGCCTTTCAAAGAGTGACACTTCTTACATAACAGCCATTCTTTGAACAGCATGTTTATTAAGCAAATCTAATATAAAGATCTGTTTCTCATTTCGCCTGATTGGACCTTCAGGAAAAGCCAGGGGATACATTAAAGCCTGAGATTATCTTAGGACCCAAAATAAAATACTCAATATGCTAAAAAAAAAAAAAAAAAAAGAAGAAGAAGAAGAAAGAGGAAGGCTTGAAATGCATCCAGCTATATTTTTGGAAAATAACAAAATATTGACCACTTTTCAGGGCTGTCAGAAGAAGGTGGTTTGAGGATGGGAATAGCTGTCCTCAAGTGAACTTCCGTTATTTTCCTTACAACAGCCTTTCTCCATTTTTCCCTGTATAACCTGTACTCTTATTGGGATTTAGTCAGAATTTGCTGTACATGAGGCTTTGAAACCTTTGCACAGTAGCGATGTGAAAGCATACAGAGCAGCCCCTAGCACCGGGAAAGTCTAAGAAGGGAATGCATGCTGCCTCTTGCACAGCAACAGCTTGGCCACTGGCGGCTAGCACAGAATCATTCTGGAAGTTCCAGCTTCTATCCTTTGCTCTCTGCATCCTTCAATTGATTCTTCCACAGGTGCTTCCAAATTAAGGATTGAGAAACAAAGGAATCACAGGGCTCAAAGAAATGTTAATATCCATTTAGCCTGGAGGTTTGGGGAATGGGAATGGATTTAGGAGGAATGAAGTTAGTGACAGAGCAGCCAAGTTCTAGATCACTTACTGTTGCTTCCATAAAAAGGCTCTTTCTTTGCTGTGTTATCTATTGGAGTCCCCTATGAGATTTTATTTGAACTACATATTTAACTATGAAAAAAGGTCTAGCTATAAGAAATAACTTGAAAACTCTGGGTATATAATGGCATTTATAATGCATTAGAATGGGTTCTTTTTGCTTTATGGAAAATGTATTTTGGAAATTACTGAGTTTATGTGAATGGTGAAAATATACTGTTTAATTTAAAGATATTTGTTTAATACTTTTACACTGCTAGTGGGAATGTAAATTAGTTCCAATTCCTCAAGGATCTAGAACCAGAAATGGCATTTGACACAGGAATCCCATTACTAGGTATGTACCCAAAGAATTACAAATCATTCTACTACAAAGACACATGCACATGTGTATCTATTGCAGCACTATTCACAATAGTAAAGACTTGGAACCAAGCCAAATGCCCATCAATGGTAGACTGCATAAAGATAATGTGGCACATATACACCAAGGAATACTATGCAGCCATAAAAAATGAGTTCATGTCCTTTTCAGGGATGTGAATAAAGCTGGAAGCTATCATTCACAGCACGCTAACACAGGAACAGAAAACCAAACACCACATGTTCTCCCTTGTAAGTGGGATTTCAACATGAGAACACATGGACACAGGGAGGGAAACATCACACACCAGGGCCTGTTGTAGGGTCAGGGCCAAGGGGAAGGAGAACATTAGGACAAATACCAAAAGCATGTGGGGCTTAAAACCTAGCTGATGGGTTGATAGGTGGAGCAAACCACCATGGCACATATATTCCTACGTAACAAACCTGCACGTTCTGTATTGCATCCCAGAACTTGAAGTAAAATTTAAAAAAAGATATAATTGCTTAAAAGAGCAACCTGAATAATTTAAGGATCCGATTCAGTGAGGAAAATCAGTCTATTAGCAACCCAATCCCATGTACATTCCACAAGAAAAAACAGCACAACGTGCCTTCCATGTCTAACGGAAGATTTAGCAAACAGGACAACTTTGAGCCCTAATTGCCTAATCCTCAGTGTCTCTGAACTTGCAATAGTCCTTGAAAACCCAGCCTAGAAATCTCCTTAACAGGCAATCTGCATGGCTACATCTAGTTTTAAAATTTTATGGTTTTTATAACCCACGATATACTCAAGGATTCTTGCCACTTTTATACCACATTTCAGTATAGCTGAGTACATAAATATGCATACAATATACTGTTCAGTACTGGCATTCATTGAAACTTAACAGATATCAGTGAGTTTGGTGATACTTTCTAAAGCCATACTACAAGTCCTTGGACTGCCAGGATATAAGCCCTCAAAAATACCATGACAGCTCATTATAAAAATAGTTTTAGTGACTTCAATCCTAACCTTTGCCAGCCAGGTTCAGCTCCTTCTAACAGATAGTGTATGATTCCTTCCTAAAGTAACACTTATCCTGCTGCAAGGTCATCGAACCACCTGTGTCACCCATGCTGACTCACACTCCCTTCCTGAAGGGATTTCATTCATTGTACTAATTTCACACTCATTCACTCCTTTCTCAGAACAAACAAAAGAGAACCTGGCAGTCCCCGGTCACTCTGCCAAGCACCCCTCCCGCTGCTGAGTGTCTGCCCTTCTTAGAACTCACAGCTCGCTGAAGTGTGTAACTCCAGTTACCATCTTGATGCAGAGACACTGACTCCTCACCTAATAAAGAGAATTTTTGAAAAACTGAGTGATTTTTCTCATTCCTATGAACAGTGCTTATTAAAGAAACAATACAAATTCAACATAGCTGTTTGAGTAAGTACTGTGGAAAGATATATCCAATTGCTGCCTAACGACACCTAAACATTAAGATATGTCCTGAGGCTGGGCACGGTGGCTCACGCCTGTAATCCCAGTACTTTGGGAGGCCGAGGCGGGTGGATCACGAGGTCAAGAGATCGAGACCATCCTGGTCAACATGATGAAACCCCGTCTCTACTAAAAATACAAAAAATCAGCTGGGCATGGTGGCACATGCCTGTAATCCCAGCTACTCAGGAGGCTGAGGCAGGAGAATTGCCTGAACTCAGGACGCGGAGGTTGCGGTGAGCCGAGATTGCGCCGAGCCGAGATCGTGCCATTGCACTCCAGCCTGGGTAACAAGAGTGAAACTCCGTCTCA
>NW_022438781.1:8018-12209 GCF_009761245.1 Sapajus apella
CAAAAAAAAAAAAAAAAAAAAAAAGTTATGTCCTGAATATTTCTACTACTTCCATAACAGGAGGTTTTGTTTTTTACGTTATTTTTCCACAACAGAAAAAGAGGCTTCAAAAAGATTAATTTCAAAGAAAACAATTGTTTCTTAGAAGTGTAGGCAAATGCAGTCAATTTTTTCACTAATTTACACATGATACATTATTGCAAAGTAATGGTCTTACTTGAATTTAGGTAGAGCAATATTTTTCTTTTGCTGGGGTCACTTCTCAGGCCATCTCAACATTCTGGAGAGCAGTCTAGATGCAAAAATAAAAATAATAATAAGTCCTATGAGCATTCAAAATAAGCAACGAAATCTATACACTGAAACGTATCTACTTTATGAGGAAGACAAACTTGCTATTTACACTCATATCATACAGAGTTTTCCACACTTTCTTGTCAATTTCTAGGACTAGCTCAAATCTCTGTACATCATCCAGAGAGGAAATGAGGTAGTATTTTCCAAATGACTAATGTCACAAGATTGAGTTCTGTAGAACACACGTTGGGGGAATTGACTTAAAAAAAGTGCAAGAGGATATTTGGTAATCTGCCCAAAATATCATCTGCCAGTAGATAGCACTTGGATCTAAATTTAGAATGAGACTCCAAGTTTATATTTGTGATACTATTTAAAAGCATTCATAGTGAGAAATAGTCTATTGATTTAATGCCAACAGATAATTACTTTTTTATGAGACTTAGCTATTAACTCAGTTTTATGGTGAGGGGGGGCCAGGCTGACCCCTTAAAACATACTGTAATTGAAGATTTGAGCAACTGATTGCTAATTCTAGAGGCTAGAGTGATGCTTCTGCCTTTGTAATTTAGTATTTAATGATCCCATTTATGTTACTTGGCCCCTCATGAACTCAACTGTAGTTTTGAAAATACCATACTATTTTAATAAAATGATAGACAGGTGATATGTCTATATTTAATAGAGCAGTGGTTATCAGAAGTCCCAGGGGCATGAGGCTGGCTGCATAAGAGTAACTTGTATAGCTTATTGAAAATATTAATATATTTCTGACTCAGGAGATGCAGTTCAATTCTGAATCTGAATCCGATTTACATAGATGCCTATTAATGTGCATTTTTAAGATGCTCCCTTGAAATCTGAACTATAGCTAAGTGGAGAACCCTTCACTAGAATAAAGTTTGTGAGATGTGCTAGGAATAATTCTTGGATGGTGTGATGGTTAATAGTATCAGCTTGATTGGATTGATGGTTGTGAAGTGCTGATCCTGGGTATGTCTGTGAGGGTGCTGCCAAAGGAGATTAACATTTGAGTCATTGGGCTGGGAAGGGCAGAACTACCCTTAATCTGGGTGGAAACAATCCAATCAGCTGCCAGTGATGCCAGAATATAAATCGGGCAGAAAACAATGAAAAGACTAGACTGGCTTAGCCTCCCAGCCTATGTCTTTCTCCCATGCTGGATGCTTCCTGCCCTTGAAACTCAAACTCCAAGTTCTTCAGCTTTGGGACTCCGACTGCCTTCCTTGCTCCTCAGTTTGCAGATAGCCTATTGTGGGACCTTGTGATTGTGTGAGTTAACACTACTTAAAAAAATTCCCCTGTGTATATCTATATCTATATCCTCCTTTACATATATATATCCTCCTATATATATATATATATATATATATATACACATATCTCCTATTAGTCCTGTCCCTCTAGAGAGCCCAGGCTAATACAGATGGCCCCCAGATTCTTGGCCTTGAAATGCCCCTTGGCTGTGAACTGGACTAATGGCAGTTGTGGATTTCACTTCTGTGGTGAGATTCTACAGGTGACAAAGGTGAAGGACTTTTGTAGCTGCCATCTCCCAAATCAGTCAATTCTGAGGTAATCAGTTTGAAGGAGACTATAGTGCGTGGCCAGACCTGATCCAATGGTAGTTCCTACAGAGGCTCAGAGGTTCAAGCTGGGACAGATCCTCCTGTGCCTTTGGAAGAGGGAAGCTGCCCTGTGAAGATGGCTGCACGCCCAAGTCCTCCAGGAGGCAGCCGTTAGGAACCCAGAGCAGCCTTTGGCCAGCCCACAGCAAGGAAGTGGGGATCTCAGTCCTAGACACACAAAAAAACAGATCCTGCCACCAACCTAAACAAGCTTGGTAGAATCCCTGAGTTCCAGATGAGAACAAGGCCTGGCTGACACCACTACTGTGAGGCTATACATGGGGTCAATCCGGATACGTCACACCTGCACTTCTGACCAGGCAAACCGTGAGGAATCAAAGGAGTACTATTTTAAACAACTAAGTTTGCTGCATATTTTTATGCAGCAATAGATAACCAATACATGAGATAGGTCTATGCCTCACTCTGTTATTACCACATCCCCACATATGCCATGCATGTGATTCCAGGTTTTTTACGAATTTATATGATAAAGAATTCAGAATTAGATATTGTGTCAAAACAATGTTAATTGCACTGGAATCACTATCATATCTTTAAGTTTTTCCATTATGTTACATGAAATAATTTTAGCCTAATCTGATTTCTTCCATTTATTTATTATTTTCTGCAGATGTATTTGATGGGTTTTTATTTATGAAATAATATATACATCAATCCTCTTGAATAAAAAAAAATGTAATCTTGTTCCACAGGACCAATGATGAGGTGTGAAAGTAGGAACATTACTTAAAGAACAGCATGCTATCTTCACTGAGGCTGGCCCACTCCTGGTTTCTATAGCCACAGAAGTGAACGGACATTAGAACTAGAATACAGTGTCCAAAGCAATCACTCTTACAGCCCCAGGTACAAATACGAAGAGCAAAAAGGAAAGGAAGCTCAATGGTTAGATGAGTCTTCTGTTCCCATATCTACCACCCTCAATTCCACAATGGCCCATTTATTTTTACTTCACTATTAATTAATTTAGAGAGAGGGTCTCACTCTGTCATCCAGACTGGAGTACAGAGGTGCAACACTCAGTGTATAACTCACTGCAGCCTCTAACTCTTGGGCTCCATTGATCCTCCTGCCTCAACCTGCTGAGTAGCTGGGATTACAAGTGCAAGCCACCACACCCAGCTCCTAGCTGGGACCTCTGCCCAGGCTTTAATGTAACACCATGAAGGAAATGAAGAAACCAAATAAAAACTACAAACCAAAACACAGACAGTCCAAATAAGAGTTCAGCTAATGAAGTAAATAAAAACCTTAAATGGTAAAAACAATCATTGTATTACTTAACAAGGAAATAGAAGAAAGGAGGGATATTAAGCTTCTATCCAATGGAATATGTGAGGCAAATATGAAATCCCAGGGCTCTCGCCATGTTGTCCTTCCCAGTTCTCACCTCCCTAAGAGTGGGCTGTCTTCTCTCTGCCTTAGTAAGTCTTTAAATGTTTTTCTCTATCTGGTGTCCAAGATATTAAGTTGCATTTAAGTCAGAGGAAGAGGCAGAACAGCTTCTCCAGTTTTCTCAGAAGCAGAAATCGGACTTCATTTTTTAACTTAGAAATTTAACCGGAAAATTTAAGTGTGAAAGTTAAGAGTATACACGTGAGTTTTAAAAATACATTCTTGATGTCAGTTATTCAGAGTGACTTTTAATATGGATACATCCATAGAATCTGTGTGCCCTATGATGTCTTTTAATAAAATAAATTATTATTCAATGAAATTATTCATTGAAATTATTATTCAATGAAAACCCTGAAACACAAATATCACTGAGGAACACAAATTCAACCATAAATGACAAAGATGGAAAAGTTACAGAAAGAAAATAAAATCAATAAAATAAGTGTTTTAAAACACTCCTCATCTATATAAAAATGTGAAACAATCACTCTGCCTGGCATATTATTTAATAGTTAAATATCTTGGTTGTGATGGAAGTTTCACAGAAATATACATATGATAAAATGACTTAAACACATAGGAGTACACGTGTAACCGAATAACTCTGTGGGTTGTATCAAGGTCAATTTCCTGCTTTTCAGAATCAGGTGCTGTAGTTATGCAAGATGTTAAATTTGGGTGAAGCTGGGTGAAGGGTACACAGGCTCTCCCTCCACATTTCTTTGCAACTTCCTAAAAATTATAACTAATTAAAATCTTAAAAGTTTCTTAAAAAGTAAAAGAAATATTAAATATGCAATTCAAATAGTGTTATCTCTCTCTC
>NW_022438782.1:0-12256 GCF_009761245.1 Sapajus apella
CCCCCAGGAGGTCTTAGTCCATAGCCTTAAATATCATCTATATGCTGAAGACCCCAACCCATATCCCCACTGAAACTTCTTATTCCCTCACCAGAGGTATTCACAACAAATCCCAGCATATTGTAGTATTTAAATATTTGTTAAATAAATATTGTGCAGAAAGAGCTGCATATAAAATTCCCTATTCAATGTGATCATAATTAGGTAAAAATAAAATACCCAAAGACAGGAAAACATCCAGAAGAAAAGGTACTGTGCTATTAATGCCGGTTATTTTGGGGGTGGTGGGGCAAAATATTTGGGACAAAATTTTTGAGGATGTTATTCACTGTATTTTCTAAAACCTATAAATATAATGATAAAGAAGAAACAAAACATGAAAAACATTATCTAGCTGCAAATAAAGGGGCAGGGAGGAAGAAAGTAAAATGTGGCATCCGAATAGAGGGTGGGTAGGGCCTCCTAAACACGCGCCATACAGCAGCGTTATCCAGTTTCTAACATCCCACCACAAAGCATCTATGTGCCATCCATGGCACTGCCCACGTGACTGCATCACTCATTTCATCTGGGAGTAAAGGTTTTATAAAAATTAGACTAATCAACTGATAAATGGATTAAAAAATGTGGTCTATCCATACAACGAAGAGCAGTGAGCAGTTGACGGTACTCAGGAGACAATGGACCCATGTGTCTTAGGGTTAAGGGGATTCTGGAGTCCCCAGAGGGGTTTGGGAAACCCTCTAAGTCACCTCTGCCCCCACCTGAATCCAGAAATGCTCTCCAGTTCCAGCCCTACTGTCAGCCCAGTTTTCTCCCAGTGACTTTGACTTTGTTCCCATGAGCCTGTGACTCATGCAGAAACCTAGGCCCTAGGTCTCTGTTTCCTCAGAATTCAAGATGGATAAGCCTCCTTCAGTCTCAGCCAGGCTGTGCTCTGGGAAACCTGAGGGAACTGGCTCCCGGGTCAGCTGAGCCAAGCTGCTCATGTGACGCCTCTCCTCCCAGGCTGCAAACTTGCTCCAGCCCCAGATGATGCTGTGTTTCGCTATCTGTAAACCTTGGTGGCCAACAGACAACACAAATGTGTACTGATGTGCATGCTTTGTGTGCATGTGTATGTGTGTGTCTGAATCATTGCCAAGGAATTAACACATCATACAAGGTAATACTGCCGAACAATCTACTCAGGCGTGTATTGTGGGTTTAGTTAAATCCTTCAACATACCAGATAAGCTCATTAAAGCCTATTAATGCCTGAGAAGAGTGGGGTAAGAAAGAGAATTTTTTTTCATCACACTCTGTCTCCCAGGTTGGAGTGCAACGGTGCAATCATAGCTCACTGCAACCTCGGCTTCCTGGGCTCAAGCAATCCTCCCACCTCAGCCTCCTGAGTAGCTGGGACTGCAGGTGTACACTGCCACGCCTGGCTAATTTTTGATTTTCTGTAGAGACAAGGTCTTGCTATGTGGCTCAGGCTAGAAAGAGAAATTTCTGAAATGTCATTTCCTTTTCTCCTTTCTGGACTTTATAACTTTTCCCTTCTTCTCTCTCTGCATCCTTTTTATATCCCTGATTTTCACTGGCTCTTCTAGGCCTTCAAAGTGTTTTTTTCCCCCTTTAACTTTTTCTACCAAATATCTACTTTAAAATATCCAAAAGTCACATATCTGATTGTCCTGAGTTTTCTCTTTAAGTAGATGGGAGAGAGAGGCTGACTCTGTCATGTCAGTTTCCCCTTGAATGATTTTTTAAACTAACATTCCAGAGAATCATGGCGTTTTCCCACTGAGTTAGACTCCGTATTTGGTCATGAGAATTGCTTTGGGGTTTCTCTGGAGATTTTCTGTTAATCTCTTCTTTATTCTTATATGACATCCTTGATATTATAAATCGATTCTCTTTCTCCCAAAGATCCTGCCGCTGATGGTACCACCATTTCTTGGAAGGAAAATTTTGACTCAGCTTACACTGAGCTGAATAAAATTGGAAGGTAATGACACAGTTTTCTATTCCTTCCTTCATGAACCCCTAGCAACGTCACAACAGGATAATAACTTGTTGTTGTCACTTGTTTCTTTTACAAATGCCATCCTCTTCACATAGAAAAAACAACTAAAATATTTATTTGTATTTTCTACTGTTCTTTAACTTCTTAAATTGGATGCTTCATTAATCAATTCTCAGCCTTTCTTCTTTTCTTTTCTTTTTTTTTCTTGAGATAGAATCTTGCTCTGTTGCCAGGCTGGAGTGCAGTGGCACAATCTCAGCTCACTGCAACCTCTGCCTCCTGGGTTCAAGCGATTCCCCTATCTCAGCCTCCCAAGTAGTTGGGACTACAGGTGCGTGCCACCATACCCAGCTAGTTTTTTGTATCTTAAGAGATGGGATTTCACCATGTTGGCCAGGATGATCTCGATCTCCTGACCTTGTGATCCACCCGCCTCGGCCTCCCAAAATGCTGGGATTACAGGCATGACCACCGTGCCTGGCCCTTCTTTTCTAATGTAAGAATTGAAGGCCCAACATTTTCTTCAAAGTACAATTTAGCTATAGATCCCAAATTTTGATATGCACTATTTCCTTATTAGTCAGTTATGTGTAATTTTCTTCAACTAAGAATTTTTCTTTGACCTGGGTATAATGGAAACATGTTTTAATATATATGAAATTTTTAAATGTATGAGTTTTTAAAGTATCTTTTCATTACTGACATCTAACTTAATTTGCATTGTAGTCAGACAACCTATATGGTACTGATTGCTCAGTTTTTGTTTGGACTTGCTTTATGTACATGGTTAATTTTTGTAAAAACTTCCCTATGTTCCTGAGAAGACTGTATAATCACTAATTGTTGGGTACAGATCTCTGTACTGCCCATGTAGCAAGCACGTTAATTATTTTATGAGTTTTTCTAATCCCAATCCATCCCTTGCTACACATACACATACATACCTATCTCTTTGTCTCTTTCAGTATTTTGGTTAGAGAACATTTAGTGTGTCCTCAAAAATAAAACAGATAAAAATACGACTTTTAACAAAAAATTAAAAATCTGTTTCCTGGCCCACAAAATAGTTGATGGGAAAGAAGCAAAAGAGGTCCATCCCTGAGCACGCTTTGGTCTCCAGGTGGTCTGGGTGAGGGAACGTGGGTGGATCTTACAGGTTGCCCACTCGAAAGATCATCCACCCTGGATGTATAAATAAGAGAACACCCACTAACAATGGGCCATGGGCATCATCTCTATCTCTGATTGGCATCTCTCAGGGAAGCATAACATTTCTTAAGTGGGGTGGTTGTGACGGAAGTTGTAGAGGAAGCCAAAACGGTCCTTATTACTGTGTCTTAGGGCAGGAGTCACAGTGTCATTCACTGCCTTTCATTACAGCACCTTTCATCAAAAACAAACTCTACCTCTCCTTGCCTGCCTTCTTTGTGTAGCCAAACAGAAGAGAAAAGCCAAGGAAAGTTATGTGATGATGATAGTGATGATCTCAGTATCTACAGTATTCTAGATACTAAGCAGATACTATATACAAGTGTTATTTTTATTTGTTTGAGCTCTACTGCTTAATACATAAACATTATTTAATTTAATCCATACAACACCATGAGATACTGTTTGAGTAGATTTTCTTTCTTTAAAAAAAAAAAAAAGATAGAGACGGTGTATTATTATGTTCCCCAGGTGGTCTTGAACCCCTGGGCTCAAGCAATCGTCCTCCTACCTCAGCCCCGCAAAGTGCTGGGATTACAGGCCTGAGCCACTGCGCCCGGCTGAGTTTATTGTCTTTTCTTTTTTTCTTTTTTTCTTTTTCCCTTGAGATAGGATCTGTCTCTGTTACTAGAGCTGGAATGCAGCGGCACTATCATAGCTCACTCCACCCTCAGTCTCCTGAGCTCCAGCAATCCTCCCACTTCAGCCTTCCAAGTAGCTGGGACTACAGGTGCACACCACCACACCTGGAAGACTTTTAAAACAATTTTTGTTGTTGTTTTGTAGAGACGGGGTTCTCACTATGTTGTCCAGGCTGGTCTCGAACTCCTGGGCTCAAGCAATCCTCCCACCTCAATCTCCTAAAGTGTGGGATTACAGGCATGGCCACCTATCTCACCTGGCCTGAAGTATATGTTCAGTAAAGGAAACTCAGGCTCAGGGAGGTTAAGTAACTTTCTCAAGGCCCCACAACTAGGAGGTGTGGAGCCAGGATTCAAATTCTGGGCTACCCAACTCCAAGCCTGGGCTTGTTTTACTGAGAATGTTGTTTCTCTTCATGTCGATCATTGTCCAAAATAAGCTCTAGTAATTGAAATCTAGTTTGCTCTATTATATTGAAATTGGTGAGGCTCAACATGACCCCCAATAATGGGCCAATTAAATCCCCAGCTGGTTCTAAATGAAATTGGTTCCATCACCTGGATGCCTCAGTTAATTCCTCCAGGAGACATGTGTTTGCTGTTATTAGCCATAGGTTAAGGCAAGTTTTAGCTAAAACAGGTGGATGATTTGTTGTTTCTTAAAGGGGAGATCAATTTTCTTATCTGTTCAAAAGTAATGAATGTTTTTGCTTTAAAGTATCTAACAGCCCAAAGCTTTTCCTTTCTCCTAAGAATAGTCCTCATATTTTCAGAAGATCCTTGGAAATAATACATGGAAATTCTTCTTCTTTTTTTCTTTGAGACAGGGACTCACTCTGTTGCCCAGGCTTGAGTGCAGTGGCGTGATCACGGCTCACTGCAGCCTTAACCTTCCGGGCTCAAGTGATCCTCCCACCTCAGCCTCCCAAATATCTGGGACCACAGGCATGAGCCATCACAGCCAGCTAATTTTTGCATTTTTTGTAGATACAGGGTTTCACCATGTGTGCCCAGGATAACCTCAAGCTCCTGAGCTCAAGCAATCTACCTGCCTTGGCCTACCAAAGTGCTGGGATTACAGGCGTGAGCCACCACATCTGGCTGAAATAATACATGGAGATGTTAACGTGAGACACAGGAGAGATACCTGTGCCAGGGCCCTGGAAGTGAACCGACTTTCTTCATCACACCTAAACCTGGAATTCTGGGCCTATGTGACTATTCTGTTAAAAGGAGCTCTCTGGTAATTAAATGCTATAAATAACCACAGTGCAAGAAGGAATACGTTCTCTCCTACAGCGCATCCACAGAAGCAAAGGTCACTTGTGTATGGCGTGATAACCAGGAATGGACTAAACAGGCAACAATGCAGTATAAAGAAGGCAGGGGATTGTCACTGGAAATGCTGACCCCTTGCCTGTCCCCGTTGCTATACAGAGAGGTAGCAGTACCAGGCCCCCAGGTGAGACGGCAGGTTGAACACAGGCATCCATTTTCACTTCCTCCTAAATTTCATTGAAACTACAATGAAGGATTTTTTTAAGTAGGCATGTAAGAATGAGGACATTGGAAGAAAAGACAAAAATAAAGTATTAGAAGCAGATAAACAGATGGAAGAGTGATAAATGGCCTTGAAGACCTGAGTCAGTCAGTTATGAGGTCAAAGAGTCCCAGTGTAATTTTAGTAGCAGAATTACCCAAAGGCTCAGGTATTAGGAGCATCAAGTACCTCTGGAACTAGGTAGAATGCGGATGCTAAAATTGAAAGGATTGACTAAATTTTTTCTTGAGAAGTTGTGTCTCAGAAGGGAGTGAAAACTGATGATTGTTCAGCATGCCATCCTTACCTGGAGGCCTGGTGCTGCTACCTTTTTAGATTCTATACAGGCAACCGGTCAGCATTCCCAAGGGATAAGCTGACTCCAGATCTGCTCCCCAGCTTCAAGTATCTGTGTGATTGTCTTTCTTCATCCAAGAAAAGACTAGACTGATCTTCCTTCCTTCCCTCCCTCCCTCCTTCCTTTCTCCCTCTCTCCCTCCCTTCCTCTTTCTCCTTTCTTTTTTTTTGGACAGGGTCTCCCTTTGCCACCTAGGCTGGACTGCAGTGGCTCAATCATGGCTTACTGCATCCTTGACCTCCTAGGCTCAAGTGATCCTGTCAGCCTCCAATGTAGCTGGGACTACAGACACACACCATTATGCCCAGCTACTTTAAAAATTTTTTGTAGAGACAAGGTCTCCCTATGTTGCCCAGGTTGGTCTTGAATTCCTAGGCTCAAGCAGTCCTCCCACCTTGGCCACCCAAAGTGCTGGGATTGCAGGTGTGAGCCACCGTGCTCGGCCTGGAGTTCTATTTTCTGGAAAGGGAAAAATGGAGCGTTCCTGTTCTTGGGGACACCAGGCACAGCTGAAGGCAGTGGAACCATTCGGCAAACAGGGCCAATATGGGAATGTATGCATGCTGGGTACTCAGAACCCCAGCTCTCTTATCCACTGGACCTCCAGGGGTTGACAGCCAGGGTTTCACCCTCTAGGCAGAAAGCAGGGGGCCCTTTCTCTGGGGACTCTAGCCAGCTCAAAAGGAAAGGCTTAAAGACCTGATTATGCAGATTTCCCAACGGAGCAGTCTAGTCAGATCACTCTGTAGTAAAGTAAAAGTTGATAGGCTTTACCCACACAATCAGAGCTTGCAAACACCTATTTTTTTTTTTTTTTTTTTTTTTTTTTTGAGACAGAATCTTGCTCTTGTCACCCAGTCTGGAGTGCAGTGGTGCAATCTTGGCTAACAGCAACCTCCACCTCCCGGGTTCAAGCAATGGTGTAGCTGGAATTACAGGCTCCCACCACCATGTCAGGCCAAATTTTGTATTTTTAGTAGAGATGGGGTTTCTCCATGTTGGCCAGGCTGATGTCAAACTCCTGACCTCAGGCCACCTCGGCCTCCCAAAGTGCTGAGTTTACAGAGGTAAGCCACTACCCCGCCACCAACACATTTTTATTCCTGAACTTTCAAATGAGCCAACTCCCAGAGCTGGCCATAGAGTAAGCACACTTTAGCCTTTGTCTCTCACTGATTACAACCAAAATCCCTGAACAAGATATAAAAAGCAATACCCAAGGACTCTGAAAATTAAACAGTAGAGATGAGAGTGGAAAGTCAAGAGACTTGGGCGGTGCGCAGTGGTTCACGCCTGTAATCCCAGCACTTTGGAAGGCTGAGGCGGGAGGACCACTTGAGACTGGGAGTCCAAGACCACCCTAGGCAATGTGGCGAGACCTCATCGCTACAAAAAATGAAAGAAAAAACTAGCTAGGCATGGTGGGGCACACCTGTAGTCCCAGCTATTTGGGAAGATGAGGTGGAAGGATTACTTGAGCCTGGGAGGTTGAGATCACACCACTGCACTGCAGCCTGGGCGACAGAGCACAAAAAAAGGAACGAAAGAAAAGTAAAAACTTGAGGAATGACTAACGACAAGGAGAATAGCAGTTTTCCCTCCTTCCCTCCTCCCTTCCTTCCTTCCTCCCTCCTTCCCTCCCTCCCTCCCTCCTTTCCTTCCTTCCCTCCTTCCTTCCTTCCTCCCTTTTTTTCTTCTTTCCTTTTTTTCTCTTTTATCTCCCCAGCTTTGATGCAAGTGTGGGCCAAATCAAAGAACTGTGCAGCATGCACAAAGAGCAAAAACTCCAAGTAAAACCCACATTTCTGGCCAAAGGACAAAGAAAAGTGAACCCTTTGAGCTGGAGAGAACAGAGGAGTTCCTGCTTTGTTTTTTTTTCTGTCTGTCTCCTCACTGTCACTGCCTCACCACGAGGACAGTCCTGTGAAATGGCATGACAGTGCAGGAAGCTAAACGTCTGAGGGAATCCCATCTTTCTGGCCAGACAACTTCAAAAAGGGGCCCATGGGAGGTAAAGAATATGGGAGAAATTTCAGGAGAAAGCAAAAGAAGATCTCATAATTCTATATGAAATGACTCAAATCCTGGGCCACCCAGCTGTGCATATATAAGGCACATTCAAAGAAATATAGCAAGGCTCTGAGAATTGGACTACCATGTAAACCACTGCTCAGTGACTCAAAGTTTAGTCTCAGACTAATCCTTGTGTGGTGCTCACGAGGGGGCAGACCTAAAAGCATAGTAAACACTTTGAAAAATGAGCTGACAATAGGACCACTTCCCACAGAAGGTGAGACAGAACTTGCAGTCTGAACCTAACCAAGTTGACTGCTGACCAAAACATACAAATGAAGCAAAAATCAACTTTCTACGGAGGATTTTAACAAAATCAGAGTCTCACAGCATAACATTGAAAATGTTCAGCATACAATCTAAAATTGCTCAACATTGCAAAAAGCAGAAAAAACTTTAAACATTCTCGAGAAGGCCGGGTGTGTGGCTCACATCTGTAACCCCAGCACTTTGGGAAGCTGCGGCAGGAGGATCACAAGGTCAGAAGTTCGAAACCAGCCTGACTGAAACACCATCTCTACTAAAAATACAAAAATTAGCTGGGTATGGTGGTGCGCACCTGTAGTCCCAGCTACTCAGGAGGCTGAGACATGAGAATTGATTGAACCCAGGAGGCAGAGGTTGCGGTGAGCCAAGATCACGCCATTGCACTCCAGCCTGGGCAACAAGAGCAAAACTCCATCTCAAAACAAAACAAAACAGAAATCCTCAGGAAAATGAACAGATGCTAGCTCTGAGATGATCCAAATATTGGAACTATTACACAAAGACTTTAAAGTAGCAATTATAACCATCCTCTGTAAGATAAAGGTGAATACTCTTGAAATGAATGGAAAGATAGAAGTCATTGACAGAGAAATAGAAATTATTTTTAAATGAAAATTGCTAACAAAAAATACAATATCTAAAATTTTAAAATTTACTGCATGAATTCAATAGCAGAACAAAACTGATGGAGGAGTTGGTGAAATTGAAGAGGAAGAAATATAAATTATCCAACATGAAAAATGGAGAGAAAAAATGTTTTACAAATATTAGACATAACCCAGGGACCTATGGGAAAATATGAAAGTGTCTGACATTCATGTCATTAGAACTCCTGAGGGAAAGAAGAAAGTGATGGGTGCAGAAAAAAATTTTAAAGAAATAACAGCTGGAAATATCTCAAATTTGGTAAAAGAGACAACTTTTTAAAGAAGCTTGGTGACCTAAATAAAAAACAAAAACCATGCCCAGAACACATTATAATCAAACTTCTAAAAACAAATTTATGAGAAAAAGAAAGCAACAAGAGAGAAAAACAACATATTACATTTAGGTGGAACAGTGACTCAAGTGACAGCAGATTTCTCATCAGAATCCATGGAGGCAAAAAGACAGCAGAACCAACATCTTTAAAATGCTGAAAGAAAAGAGCTGGCCACCAAGAATTCTAAATTGAGCAAAAATATCCTCCAGGTGAAATAAATGAATCAATGACTAAGAATGTCTGAACAATTGAGGAAAATCTTTAAAATTAAAGACAGAAAAAACAAAAGTAGAAGAAAGAAAACAAACTGTATAGCAAAAGACTTCCAAAAACTCTCATTAGTGTCCTTAGATAAAAGACAATATTGAAATTATAAAACAAGAACATGATACTACAAAACGAACAAGAATGAGTTGTCAAAAATGAAAATCCTCTTTTTTTTTGAGAGAGAGAGAGAGAGTCTTGCTTTGTCTCCCAGACTGGTGTGCAGTGGCACAATCTCAGCTCACTGTAACCTCTGCCTCCCAAGTTCAAGCGATTCTTGTGCCTCAGCCTCCCTAGTAATTGGGATTACAGGCACGTACCACCATGCCTGCCTAATTTTTGTATTTTTAGTAGAAACAGGGTTTCATCATGTTGGCCAGGCTGATCTTGAACTCCTGACCTCAAGTTATCCACACACCTCGGCCTCCCAAGGTGCTGGGATTACAGGTGTGAGCCACTGCATCTGTCCTGAAAACCTTAATAGAAGTGTGGGAAGACAGAGTTGAGGAAATTTCCCAGAAATCTGAGCAAACAGGAAAATAAATGGGAAATTGAATAGGAAAGGTCCAACTTCAAAGGTCCAATTTGAAAAACAGAAGTTCCAGAAAGAGAGAATAGAAAAAACACAACAGAGAAGAAGGAATTATTTCTGAAAAATAAAATATTCCCAGAATGAAAAGACGAGTTTACTGATTGAGAGAGCACCCGACTGCCCAAACTTATGGATGAAAATAGATTATACTGTAGCACGTAACTATGAAATTTCTCAGCACCCAGGAAAAAAGAAGAGCCTACAAACTCTCCATTAGAAAAAGGGGTCATATTTGAAGGATTAGGAATCATAATGCTTTGGACATTAACAGTTATCATTACCAATAACAATGGAAGTTAGAAGGCAACAGAATAATTCCTTCAAAATTGTGAATGAAAAATGTTCCCAACTGGATTATACTCAGTTAAACTCACAATCAAGGATAAAATAGAATAAATACAGATTTTCAGATGTGAAAGTCTCAAACAATTTATTTCCCATGCACTCTTTGTCAGAAATGATTGAAGATAGCATTCTATCACACAAAAGAAAAGTATCCATAGTTTACTAGAGGCTCAACTGTGAATAGCATGGACATAGTGCAGTAATATAGACACTGAATATTGTTTATAATTCTATTGGGAAGACAGTGGATGGGGATAGTGGTTATGTGGCAGGGACACAGGGAGGAAGAAGGCTAAACCTTCATCTTTCATAGTGGGATGTCAATAGAAATAACTAAAACTGAAAAATCAAGAGGTAGCTACTCAAAGCATACTATTGAGAGTCATAGAAGTAAATATTTCAATAATCTGCTAAACTATATTAAATTGATGTATTATACTGCCTCTCAGGCAGGGCACAATGTCTCACACCTGTAATCCCAGCACTTTGGGAGGCCAAGGTGGGCGGATCGCTTTGAGCTCAGGAATTCAAGACCAGGGCAACGTGGCAAAATCACCTCTCTACAAAACAAATACAAAAAATTAGTGGTGCATGCCTGTAGTCCCAGCTACTCGGGAGGCTGAGGTTGGAGGATCACTTGAGCTTGGGAGGCAGAGATTGTAGTGAGCCAAGATCATGCTATTTCACTCAAGCTTGGGTGACAGAATGAAACTCTAGGGAAGGGAAAATGGAGGTGAATATTTTTTAAGTAATGAAACTGTAAAGATGATTGACTTTTTAAACTATGGATCTGCATAACTTTGACAACTACAAAACTTTTTCTAAAAATTAATCTACCAGTACCTTGACACGGCCCCTAAATTCAGGAGAGCTAGCCTCAGCGTTCAGTTGTTTTCATTGTTACATCTCACTCCTCTGCAAGAAGTGACTTGTGACAATCAAACTCACAAAGAGAGTGCTGTTAAAAACCAGAATGACAATTTATTAATTTATGATGTGAAACAAAACTGCCAGCTTGAACAAGTATTTGTTTACTGTGCCAATAATGATATTTGGTAAATATTAGTCAATAAATAGTTGTCTAAGACTTGTTTTACTGATTAGTACATTCTTTTTTAAAAAAAAAAAATTTTTAAGAGAAAGGATCTCACTATGTTGTCCAGGCTGGTCTCAAACTCCTGGGCTCAAGCGATCCTCCTGTCTCAGCCTCCTGAAGCACTGGGATGACAAGCATGAGCCACTGCACCTGGCCTCCTTAGCACATTGTTTTATTTTATGCAAATATACGATGGGAAAAAAAGTATTCTCAGAAAGCTGCTTGTAGAGCACAGAGCCAGGTCAAGGAGGATGATCTTCATGGTAGCCATACACACCCATTTCTGTTGGAGGAATGGGCTGGCCTTCAGATTGTTCACTCCTCTGCTCATGGTTAGGACACCTCATGGGCAGGGCTTAGATGGCACTGCCTTGTCACCCAGGCTGGGCGCAATGGCTCACACCTGTAATCTCAGCACTTTGGGAGGCTAAGGTGGGTGAATCACCTGAGGTCAGGAGTTCAAAACCAGCACGACCAACAGGGTGAAACCCTATCTTTACTGAAAATGCAAAAATTAATCAAGTGTGGTGGCGCATGCCTATAGTCCCAGCTACTTGGGAGGCTGAGGCAGGAGAATCACTTGAACCCAGGAGGCAGAGGTTGTAGTGATCTGAGATCACACCACTGTACTCCAGGGTGACAGAGTGAGACTCCACCTCAAAAAAAAAAAAAAAAAAAAAAGGAATTTGTACACCTACATTCATAGCAGCATTATTCACAATATCCAGATAGTGGAAGCAACTCACATGTACATCAACAGATAAACAGACAAGCAAAATATGGTACGTGTATACAATGGGATATTATTCAGCCTCAAAAAGGAAGGTTCTGTGGTTTGGGATTCAATAGGAAAAAATTTAAAAAGCAAGGAAATGCTG
>NW_022438783.1:0-174 GCF_009761245.1 Sapajus apella
TATTTCTAACAGCTCTGCTTTGTCCTCGTTCACCTTAGGAAGTTGCATCCATGTTTATATTCGCGGGATAGAAACACGTTTCTTCTAAAAGCTGCGTTTGGATATTCCAGAGAGAATGGAAGTATAGGCTGTAAAGAGAAATATCTTTCTCTAAAACAAAAACACAGCGACCTA
>NW_022438783.1:184-12242 GCF_009761245.1 Sapajus apella
AATCCTTTCTTTGGAGAATCTGGAAACAGATATTTCCAGCCATATACAGGCATATTAGAAGTAGCAGTAAAGCTGCGTTTAAAACACAGAAGAAACGTCTATTTCAAACTGCTCTGCTTTCTGTTCGTCCACCTTAGGAAGTTGCATTTATGTTTAGATTCAGCGAGTTAGAAACACGTTTCTTCTAAAAGCAGCGTTTGGATATTCCAGAGTGTATGAGAGTATTGGCAGTAATGAGAAATATCTTGCTCTAAAACAAAAACACAACCATCTAGCAGAATGGTTGTCAAGCTGTGCAGTCAACTTACAGAGTAAAACTGTTCGGTTTGTTCAGCAGTTCAGAAATCCTTTTTTGGAGAATCTGGAAACAGATATTTCCAGGAATGTACAGGCATATGGGAACTAGCAGTATGACTGGCTTGAAAACACAGAAGAAACGTCTATTTCAAACTGCTGTCCTTTGTGTTCGTTCACCTTAGGAAGTTGCACCTATGTTTATATTCAGCGAGTTAGCAACACGTTTCTTCTAAAAGCTGCATTTGGGTGTTCCAGAGTGAATGGGAATATAGTCTGCAATGAAAAATATCTTCCTCTAAAACAAAAACGCAGCTATCTACCAGAATGGATGTCAAGCTGTGCAGTCAACTTACAGAGTTAAACTGATGTTTGTGTGCTGCGGTTCAGAAATCCTTTCTTTGGAGAATCTGGAAACAGATATTTCCAGTCATATACTGGCATGTTAGATCTAGCAGTGAGACTGCATTTAAAACACAGGAGAAACGTCTATTTCAAACTGCTCTGCTTTGTGTTCATTCACCTTAGGAACTTGCATCTATGTTTACATTCAGCAATTTAGAAACACGACTCTTTTAAAAGCTGCATTTGCATATCCCAGAGTGAATGGCAGTATAGTCTGTAATGAGAAATATCTTGCTCTAGAACAAAAACGTAGCTATCTAGCAGAATGGTTCACAAGCTGAGCAATGAACTTGCAGAGTTAAACAGATGTGTGCGTGCAGCAGTTCAGAAATCCTTTCTTTGGAGAATCTGGAAACAGATATTTCCAGCCGTATACAGGCATGTAAGAATTATCAGTAAGACTGCGATTAAAACACAGGAAAAACGTCTATTTCAAACTGCTCTGCTTTGTATTCGTTCACCTTAGGAAGTTGCATCTATGTTTAGATTCAGCGAGTTATAAACACGTTTCTTGTAAAAGTTGCGTTTGGATATTCCAGAGTGAATGGCAGTATAGGCTGTAATGAGAAATATTTTGCTCTAAAACACAAACGCATCTCTCTACCAGAATGGTTGTCACGCTGTACAACCAACTTACAGAACTAAACTGATATGTGTGTGCAGTAGTTCAGAAATCCCTTCTTTGGAGAATCTGGAAACAGATATTTCCAGTCATACGCAGGCATATAAGAACTAGAAGTAAGACTGCGTTTAAAACACAGGAGAAACGTCTATTTCAAACTGCTCTGCTTTGCGTTCCTTCGCCTTAGGAAGTTGCATCTATGTTTACATTCAGCGAGTTATAAACACGTTTCTTCTAAAAGCTGCGTTTGGATATTCCAGAGTGAATGGGACTATAGGCTGTAATGTGAAATATCTTGCTCTAAAACAAAAACGCAGCTATCTAGCAGAATGGCTGTGAAGCTGTACAATCAACTTACAGAGTTAAACTGATGTGTGTGTGCAGCAGTTCAGAAAACCCTTTCTTTGGAGAATCTGGAAACAGATATTTCCAGCCATATACAGGCATGTAAGAACTAACATTAAGACTGCGTTTAAAACACAGGAGAAACGTCTATTCAAACTGATGTTCTTTGTGTTCGTTCACCTTAGGAAGTTACATGTATGTTTAGATTCAGTGAGTTAGCAACACGTTTCTTCTAAAAGCTGTGTTTGGATATTCCAGAGTGAATGGGAGTATAGTCTGTAATGAGAAATATCTTGCTCTAGAACAAAAATGCAGCTATCTAGCAGAATGGTTGTCATGCTGTACAATCAACTTACAGAGATAAACTGATGTGTGTGTGCAGCAGTTAAGAAATCCTTTCTTTGTAGAATCTGGCAACAGATATTTCCAGCCATATACAGCCATATAAGAACTGGAAGTAAGACTGTGTTTAAAACACAGGAGAAATGATAATTTCAAACTGCTCTGCTTTGTGTTCGTTCACCTTCGGAAGTTGCATCTATGTTTATATCCAGCGAGCTGGAAACACGTTTCTTCTAAAAGCTGCTTTTGGAGATTCCAGAGTGAATGGGAGTATGGTTTGTAATGAGAAATACCTTGCTCTATAACAAAAACGCAGCTATCTAACAGAATGGTGGTCATGCTGTACAATCAACTTACAGAGATAAACTGATGTGTGTGTGCAGCAGTTCAGAAATCCTTTCTTTGGAGAATCTGGAACCAGATATTTCCAGCCATATACAGCCATATAAGAACTAGCAGTAAGCCTGCGTTTAAAACACATGAGAAACGTCTATTTCAAACTGCTCTGCTTTGTGTTCGTTCACCTTAGGAAGTTGCATCTGTGTTTAGATTCAGCGAGATAGAAACACGTTCCTTCTAAAAGCTGCGTTTCGATATTCCATAGTGAAAGGGAGTATACGTTGTAATGAGAAATATCTTGCTATAAAACAAAAACGCAGTGTTCCCGCAGAATGGTTGTCAATCTGTGCAATCAACTTACAGAGTTAAACTGATGTCTGTGTGCAGCAGTTCAGAAATCCTTTCTTTGGAGAATCTTTAAACAGATATTTCCAGCCATATACACGCATATAAGAACTAGCAGTAAGACCCCATTTTAAACACAAGAGAAACGTCTATTTCAAACAGTTCTGCTTTTATCTACGTTCACCTTAGGAAGTTGCATGTGTTTAGATTCAGCAAATTAGAAACACGTTTTTTCTAAAAGCTGCGTTGGGATAATCCAGACTGAATGGGAGTATATGCTGTAATGAGAAATATGTTGTTCTAAAAAAAAAAAAAAACGCAGTGATCAAGCAGAATGGTTGTCAAGCTGTGCAATCAACTTACATAGTGAAACTGATGTGTGTGTGCAGCAGTTCAGAAGTCCTCTGTTTGGAGAATCTGGAAACAGATATTTCCAGCCATATATTGTCATATAAGAACTAGCAGTAATACCGCGTTTAAAACACAGTAGAAACGTCTATTTCAAACTGCTCTGCTGTGTGTTCATTCTCCTTAGGAAGTTGCATCTGTTTAGATTCAGCGAGTTAGAAACAGGTCTGAGTTTGGACATTCCTGAGTGAATGGGAGTACAGTGTGTAATGAGAAACATCTTGCTCTAAAACAAAAACAGAACTATCTAGCAGAATGATTGTCAAGGAGTATATTCAATGTACAGAGTTAAACAGATGTGTGCATGTAGCAGTTCAGAAACCCTTTCTTTGGAGGATCTAGAAAGAGATATTTCCAGCCTTGTAAAGGCACATTAGAATTACCGGTAAGATCGCGTCTAAACCACAGGAGAAACGTCTCTTTCAAAGTGCTGTGCTGTGTGTTCGATCATCTTAGGAAGTTGCATCTATGTTTAGATTCAGCGAGGTAGAAACACGTTTCTTCTAAAAGCTGCAATTGGATATTCTAGATGGAATGGGGGTATAGGATGTAATGAGAAATGTCTTACTTTAAAACAAAAACGGAGCTATCAAGCAGAGTGATTGTCAAGTTGTACAATCACCTTACAGAGTTACACTTATTTGCATGTGCAGCACTTCTGAAATCCTTTCTTTGGAGAATCTAGAAACAGATATCTCCAGCCATATACAAGCATATAAGAATTAGCTGTAAGACTGCGTGTAAAACACATTAGAAATGTGAATTTCAAACTGCTCTGCTTTGTGTTATTTCACCTTAGGAGGTTGCATTTATGGTTAGATGCAGCATGTTAGAAACACGTTTCTTCTAATAGCTGCATTTGGATATTAAAGAGTGAGTGGGAGTATAGGCTGCAATGAGAAATATCTAGCTCTTAAACAAAAACGGAGCTATCTATCAGAATGGTTGTCAAGCCGTACAATCAACTTATAGAGTTAAACTGATGTGTGTGTGCAGCATTTCAAATATCCTTTCTTTTTTGAATCTAGAAACAGGTATTTGCAGCCATATTCAGGCATATAAGAATTAGCAATAAGACTGTGTTTGAAACAAAGCAGAAACGTATATTTCAAACTGCTCTGCTTTGTGTTCGTTCACCTTAGGAGGTTGCATCAATGTTTACATTCAGCCAGTTAGAAACAAGTTTCTTGTAAAACTGCCTTTGGATATTCCAGAGTGAATGGGATTATAGGCTGTAATGAGAAATTTCTCCCTCTAAAACACAAATGGAGCTACCTAGTAGGATGGTTGTCAAGCTGTGCAATCAACTTACAGAGTTAAACTGATATGTATGTGCAGAAATTCAGAAATTCTTCCTTTGGACAATCTAGAAACAGATATTTAGACCCATATACAGGCATGTAAGAATTATTAGTAAGACTGCGTTTAAAACACAGGAGAAACGTATATTTCAAACTCCTCTGCTTTGTGTTCCTTTACCTTAGGAAGTTGCATCTATGTTTAGATTCAGCGAGTTAGAAACACATTTCTTGTAAAAGCTGCGTTTGGATATTCCTGAGTGAATGGGAGTATAGGGTGTAATGAGAAATATCTGGCTCTAAAACAATAACGGAGCTATCTGGCGTAATGATTGTAAAGGTGTATATTCAACTTACAGGGATAAACAGATTTGTGAATGTAGCAGTTCAGAAAGCCTTTCTCTGGAGAATCTAGAAAGAGATGTTTCTAGCCATATACAGGCACATAATAATTAGCGGTAAGATCGCGTCTAAACCACAGGAGAAACGTCTCTTTCACACTGCTCGTCTGTGTGTTCGTTCACCTTAGGAAGTTGCATCTCTGTTTAGATTCAGCGAATTAGGAACACGTTTCTTCTAAAAGCTGCGTTTGGATATTCCAGAGTGAGTGGGAGTGTAGGGTGTAATGAAAAATATCTTGCTCTTAAACAAAAACGGAGCTATCTAACAGAATGGTTGTCAAGCCATACAATCAACTTATAGAGTTAAACTGAAGTGAGTGTGCATGAGTTCAGAAATCCTTTCTTTGGAGAATCTAGAAACAGATATTTCAGGCATATGCAGGCATATAAGAACTAGCAGTAAGACTGTGTGTAAAACACAGGAGAAACGTATTTTTCAAACTTCTTTACTTTGTCTTCGTTAATCTTAGGATGTTGCATCTATGTTTAGATTCACAGAGTTAGAAAAACGTTTCTTCTAAAAGCTGCGTTTGGATATTCCAGAGTGAATGGGAGTATAGGCGTTAATGAGAAATACATTGTTCTAAAACAAAAACAGAGCTGCCTAGCAGGATGGTTGTCAAGTTGTGCAATCAACTTACAGAGTTAAACTGATTTGTGTGTGCAGCAGTTCAAAAATCCTTTCTTTGGAGAATCTAGAAACGGATATTTAGAGTGATGTACAGGCATATAAGAATTAGCAGTAAGACTGCTTTTAAAACACAGGAGAAATGTCTATTTCAAACGTCTCTGCTTTGCATTCGTTCACCTTAGGAAGTTGCAACTATGTTTAAATTCAATGAGTTAGAAACTCATTTCTTCTAAAAGCTGCATTTCGATATTCCAGAGTCAATGGGAGTATAGGCTGTAATGAGAAATATCTTGCTCTACAGAAGATCAAACACCGCATGTTCTCACTCATAGGCAGGTGTTGAACGATGAGAGCACATGGACACAGGGAGGGGAGCACTACACACTGGGGTCAGTTCAGGGGAAATAGGGGAGGGACGATGAGGGGTGGGAAGCTGGGGAGGGATAGCAGGGGGAGAAATGACAGATGTAGGTGATGGGGAGGAAGACAGCAAATCACACTGCCACGTGTGTTCCTATGCAACAATTTTGCATGTTCTTCACATGTACCCCAAAATCTAAAATGCAATAAAATAAATACATGGGAAAAAAAAATTTAAAACAAGAAATCTCAAATTTTCTTCAAAGCATTTTGAGTATAACCTAAACATTAAAGCAGACAAATATGTGTACAAATTAATGCATTTTAACATTGCTTTAATGAGGTAAATTTACATGTAATAAATGTATCACTTTTGAAAAATGTGTACATCCAAGTAATTACTAACTCTGTTCAAAATAAAAAACATATTAATCACAAAAAAAAAGAAATATCTTGCTCTAAAACAAAAACGGAGCTATGTAGCAGAGCGGTTTTGAAGCTGTACAATCAACGTACAGAGTAAAACTGATGTGTTTGTGCAGCGGTTGAGAAATCCTTTCCTTGGAGAATCTAGAAACAGAAATTTCCAGCCTTATACAGGCATATAATAATTAGCAGTAAGACTGCGTTTAAAACACAGGACAAACGTATATTTCAAACTGCTCTACTTTGTGTTCGTTCACTTCAGGAAGCTGCGTTTATGTTTAGATTTAGCGAGTTAGAAACACGTTTCTTCTAAAAGCTGCGTTTGGATATTCCAGAGTGAATGGGAGTATAGGGTGTAATGAGAAATATCTTGCTCTAAAACAAAAACGGAGCTATCTAGGAGAATGGTTGTCAAGCTGTCCAATCAACTTACAGAGTAAAATTGATCTGTGTGTGCAGCACTTCAGAAATGCTTTCTTTGGAGAATCTAGAAATATATATTTCCAGCCATGTACAGGCATATAAGAATTAGCGGTAAGATTGAGTTTAAAACACAGGAGTGGAACGCAGCAGGAAAGACAGAGTCACTGAGCGCGGGGAGGGGGCGCTAGGCCCCGGGGCGAGGTGATGAGACCAAACTCTTGCGATGCGTATGGGCTAGAACCCGACTCCTGACGCACGTGCCTGGGATCGCGGCCTGCCACGTGGGCCGCGCCACGTGGGTCCCGGAATCTCCGGAGGGACGGGTGCGTTGTGGTGGGAAATGGCGGTATTGGCCTGAGTCAGAGGTCGGGCTGCACTCGGGATGTCTCCGCTCGGGCCCGGCAAGCCGACACGTGGTGGGTCCCGGAAAGTGGCTCTGCCGCGGTGTTTCGGGCACGTGGTGGCCTACCAGGTACCCCCACGTGGCCGCGCCGCCTCTTTAAGGGGCGGGGTTGTCTCACTGGGAAAGGAATAACGTTCATGAGAAAACCAAGGCAGGTAAAAATCAAGGTGACCCCAAGAAAATGGCTCCTCCTCCAAAGGAGGTAGAAGAAGATAGTGAAGATGAGGAAATGTCAGAAGATGAAGAAGATGATAGCAGTGGAGAAGAGGTAATTTCATCCAACTCAATGCAGACTTAAGTTAAAACTACAAAATGGGGAGTTAGGACATGAAATTGGATGTCTATGATAAAAATAAGATTTTATTCATCTGGATATCTCCTGTTGTAGTGATTGAGTGTTTCAGAAGCTCTTCATTCATGTCAACATGTCATCTGGCTAAATATTTGAATGTGAGTTTGAGACAGATCTGGGGATCTCCTTTCCATGTGCCTCTGCAGGGCTTGGAGTGTGATTTGTTGTGCTGAATCGTTAACATTTGTCCAGTTTCAACACATTATCCTCACCCCCACATTTTAGACACGAGGGAAAGATCTGTTCTCTCATTGCCAGAGCTGGGCGTTGTATTCAGATCTGAGGATAACCTTACCAGATTCCTTTCCTAGGCTCCATTTAAGATTAATTGGTCTCTATTCCATTACATATAAGGTTTGTAACTCTACTCACTGTGTTACAGTTGTCTCTAGTGTAGACTGAGGACTGCCACCACCCTTTTTGTTAACGTTTACCTCTTGCACTCCTGGCTATTTATTTGCTCACTATAAAGACAAGTGAAGACTGAATTGTGCTCAGACTTCTCATTGAGAATTGAATAAAAGTTTTATTCTTCCATACATTGCCTGATAAAACTAGTAATCAAAAAGCAGATTTCAGTGGGACTTTATTAATGTAGCTAAATGATGGATTTTACCAAACATGCCCACTCTTTGATGTGTGATCGTTTTGTAAGGGGTATTCAGCCTATTTAATCTTCATTTCATCTCAGATCCTAAGAGTTGAGCTTCACCAAACTTGGTACCAGCACCTACTGTAGGAGCCTCAAATGATTTAATAACAGTTAATGCTTGGAGTCTCCTATGTGTAAGGTTGTGAATAATTTACACATAGCAATTCCTGTTCCTTAAACATGTGAGGATAATACTATTACCATTTTCAGATGAGAAAGTTGGGGTTTGGGAAAGTATGAGGTATAAGAATTCAGAGGTATTTTAAGTATTCAGAAGGGTTCCTTATTTCTGGATATTCACCTGATAATATGGAGTTTAACATGCTAACGTGTGTCTAGGGCGTGTGGTCTTGAACCATAGGCGTTGCCAGAATCTAACACTAATTGGGACCATGGTTGTCTTCTTACTGGTTTGGTTTTCATTTATTCTCAAGGTTGTCATACCTCAGAAGAAAGGCAAGAAGGCTGCTGCAACCCCAGCAAAGAAAGTGGTAGTTTCCCCAACAAAAAAGGTTGCAGTTGCCCCACCGGCCAAGAAAGCAGCTGTCACTCCAGGCAAAAAGGCAGCAGCAACACCTGCCAAGAAGACAGTTACACTGGCCAAAGCAGTCGCTACACCTGGCAAGAAGGGAGCCACACCAGGCAAAGCATTGGTAGCAACTCCTGGTAAGAAGGGTGCTGCCATTCCAGCCAAGGGGGCAAAGAATGGCAAGAATGCCAAGAAGGAAGACAGTGATGAAGAGGAGGAGGATGACAGTGAGGAAGATGAGGATGATGACGAGGATGAGGATGAGGATGAATTTGAACCAGCAGTGGTGAAAGCAGCAGCTGCTGCCCCTGCCTCAGAGGATGAGGACGATGAGGATGATGATGAGGAGGAGGAGGAGGAGGAGGATGAAGATGATGATGAAGATGGTAAGGCGTTCTCTTGGTAGTTACTAGGCTTCTGTTTGCAAGTTATCTTGAGATTCTGGGAGCAGTACTACATATTCCTTCGATAACAACCTGGAGATGAGATTGGAATCCTTGTGGGAATTCTCTGGGCTGTTGTGTGCCAGACTTAATTACCCATTAATGATTTTGTGCATTGAGAAAATTTCAACAGCACAGTCTGATTGTTTTTCATAATGTAGGATTTTGTTTCAGTGGTTTTTTTTTTTTTTTTTTTGGGAGGCTGAGTTTTTGCTCTGTTGCCCTGGCTGGAGTGCAATGGCATGATCTTGGCTCACTGCAACCTCTGTCTCCTGTGTTCAAGCGATTCTTCTGCCTCAGCCTCCCAAGTAGCTGGGATTACAGGTGCCCGCCACCACACCTGACTAATTTTTGTATATTTAGTAGAGGTGGGGTTTGACCATATTGGCCAGGCTGGTCTCAAACCTTGACCTCAGGTGATGTACCCACCTTGGTCTCCCAAAGTGCTGGGATTACAGGTGTGTGCCACTGCGCCTGACCCTAAGTGATCTACTCTTGCGGTGACTATTAACTAACCATGGTGACAGGCCTGCACTTTCTTTCCATTAGATTTTAAAACCGATGTTTGTTTTGGGTGATTGCTGGAATTTTTTGACTAGGTGGCTTTTCTTTCAGACTCTGAAGAAGAAGCTATGGAGACTGCGCCAGCCAAAGGAAAGAAAGCTGCAAAAGCTGTTCCTGTTCCTGTGAAAGCCAAGAATGTAGCTGAGGATGAAGATGAAGAAGAGGATGATGAGGACGAGGATGAGGATGAGGAGGATGAGGATGAGGATGATGATGATGATGAGGACGAGGAGGAAGAAGAGGAAGAAGAAGGTAATTAAATTAGATTCTGACATACATTGACATGAGATGTTTAAAAGAGACACGTAAGTGTTTGTGGCTATTGAAGGGTGATACATTGTTTGACATCTTGTCCAGAGCCTGTCAAAGAAGCATCTGGAAAACGAAAGAAGGAAATGACCAAACAGAAAGCATCTCCTGAAGCCAAGAAACAGAAGGTGGAAGGCACAGAACCGACCACTGCTTTCAATCTCTTTGCTGGAAACCTAAACTTTAACAAATCTGCTCCTGAATTAAAAACTGGTATCAGCGATGTTTTTGCTAAAAATGATCTTGCTGTTGTGGATGTCAGAATTGGTATGACTAGGAAATTTGGTTATGTGGATTTTGAATCTGCTGAAGACCTGGAAAAAGCCCTGGAACTTACTGGTTTGAAAGTTTTTGGCAATGAAATTAAACTAGAGAAACCAAAAGGCAAAGACAGTAAGAAAGAACGAGATGAGAGAACACTTTTGGCTAAAAATCTCCCTTACAAAGTCACTCAGGATGAATTAAAAGAAGTGTTTGAAGATGCTGCGGAGATCAGATTAGTCAGCAAGGATGGGAAAAGTAAAGGGATTGCTTATATTGAATTTAAGACAGAAGCTGATGCAGAGAAAACCTTTGAAGAAAAGCAGGGAACAGAGATCGATGGGCGATCCATTTCCCTGTATTATACTGGAGAGAAAGGTCAAAATCAAGACTATAGAGGTGGAAAGAATAGCACTTGGAGTGGTGAATCAAAAACTCTGGTTTTAAGCAACCTCTCCTACAGTGCAACAGAAGAAACTCTTCAGGAAGTATTTGAAAAAGCAACTTTTATTAAAGTACCCCAGAACCAAAATGGCAAATCTAAAGGGTATGCATTTATAGAGTTTGCTTCATTTGAAGATGCTAAAGAAGCTTTAAATTCCTATAATAAAAGGGAAATTGAGGGCAGAGCCATCAGGCTGGAGTTGCAAGGACCCAGGGGATCACCTAATGCCAGAAGCCAGCCATCCAAAACGCTGTTTGTCAAAGGCCTGTCTGAGGATACCACCGAAGAGACATTAAAGGAGTCATTTGACGGCTCTGTTCGGGCAAGGATAGTCACTGACCGGGAAACTGGGTCCTCCAAAGGGTTTGGCTTTGTAGGCTTCAACAGTGAGGAGGATGCCAAAGCTGCCAAGGAGGCCATGGAAGATGGTGAAATTGATGGAAATAAAGTTACCTTGGACTGGGCCAAACCTAAGGGTGAAGGTGGCTTCGGGGGTCGTGGTGGAGGCAGAGGTGGCTTTGGAGGCCGAGGTGGTGGCAGAGGAGGCCGAAGAGGGTTTGGTGGCAGAGGAGGCTGAGGAGGATTTGGAGGGCGAGGTGGCTTCCGAGGAGGCAGAGGAGGAGGAGGTGACCACAAGCCACAAGGAAAGAAGACGAAGTTTGAATAGCTTCCGTTCCTCTGCTTTCCCTTTTCCATTTGAAAGAAAGGACTCTGGGGTTTTTACTGTTACCTGATCAATGACAGAGCCTTCTGAGGACATTCCAAGACAGTATACAGTCCTGTGGTCTCCTTGGAAATCGTATAGATAACATTTCAAGGGCAATACCTTGTTGGTTTTGACTGGATATTCGTATAAACTTTTTAAAGAGTTGAGTGATAGAGCTAACCCTTATCTGTAAGTTTTGAATTTATATTGTTTCATCCCATGTACAAAACCATTTTTTCCTACAAAAAAAAAAAAAACACAGGAGTAATGTATATTTCAAACTACTCTGCTTTGTGTTCATTCACCTTAAGACGTTGTGTTTATGTTTAGATTCAGAGAGATAGAAACACGTTTTTTCTAAAAGTTACGTTTGGATATTCCAGAGTGAATGGGAGTATAGGCTGTAATGAGAAATATCTTCCTGTAAAACAAAACGGAGCTATCTGGAAGAATGTTGTCAAGCTAAACAATCAATTACAGAGTTATACTGATGTGTGTGTGCAGCAGTTCAGAAATCCTTTCTTTGTAGAATCTAGAAACAGATATTACAGCTGTATACATGTATATAAGAATTAGCAGTAAGATTGCATTTAAAAAACAGGAGAAATGTATGTTTCAAACTCCTCTGCTTTGTGTTCGTTCACATTAGGAAGTTGCATCTATATTTAGATTCAGTGAGTTAGAAACATGTTTCTTCTAACAGCTGCGTTTGGATATTCCAGAGGGAATGGGAGTATAGGTTATAATGAGAAATG
>NW_022438784.1:0-12242 GCF_009761245.1 Sapajus apella
TAAGTAGCAGAATGATTGTCAAGGTGTATATACAACATATAGAGTTAAACAGATGTGTGAATGTAGGAGTTCAGAAACCCTTTCTTTGGAGAATCTGGAAAGAGATATTTCCAGCCATAAACAGGCTCATAGGTATTAGCGGTAAGATCGCGTCTAAACCACAGGAGAAACGACTCTTTCAAACTGCTCTGCTGTGTGTTCGTTGACATAAAGAAGTTGCATCTATGTTTCGATTCAGCGAGTTAGAAACACGTTTCTTCTAAAAGCTGAGTGTCGATATTCTTCAGTGAATGGGAGTATACAGTGTAATCAGAAATATCTGGCTCTAAAACAAAAACGGAGCTATGTAGCAGAATGATTGTCAAGGTGTATATTAAACTAACAGAGTTCAACAATTGTGTGAATGTGGCTGTTGACTAACCCTTTCTTTGGAGAATCTGGAAAGAGATATTTCCAGCCATATACAGGCTCCTAAGAATCAGCTTTAAGATCGCATCTAAATCACAGGAGAAACGTCTCTTTCATACTGCTCTACTGTGTGTTCATTCACCTTCGGAAGTTCCATCTATATTTAGATTCAGCGAGTTGGAAACATGTTTCTCCAAATAGCGGCGCTTGGATATTCCTGAGTGAATGGGAGTATAGGGTGTAATGAGAAATATCGGGCTCTAAAACAAAAACAGAGCTATGTACCAGAATGATTGTCAAGGTGTATATTCAACTTGGAGAGTTAAACAGATATGTGAATGTAGCAGTTCAGGAAATCTTTCTTTGGAGAATCTGGAAAGAGATATTTCCAGACATATACAGGCACCTAAGAATTAGCGTTAAGATCGCGTCTAAACCACAGCAGAATCGTCTCTTTCAAACTGCTCTCTTATGTGTTCGTTCACCTTTGGAAGTTGCATCTATGTTTCGATTCAGCGAGTTAGAAACACGTTTCTTCTAAAGGCTGCGTGTTGATATTCTTGATTGAATGGGAGTATACGGTGTAATGAAAAATGTTTGGCTATAAAACAAAGGAGGGATATGTAGCAGAATGATTGTCAAGGTGTATATTAAACTTACAGAGTTAAACAATTGTGTGAATGCAGCAGTTCACTAACCCTTTCTTTGGAGAATCTGGAAAGAGATATTTCCAGCCATATACAGACTCTTAAGAAATGGCTTTAAGACCGCATCTAAATCATACGAGAAACGTCTTTTTCAAACTGCTCCACTGTGTGTTCGTTCATCTTAGGAAGTTGCATCTATGTTTAGATTCTGCGAGTTAGAAACACGTTTCGTCTAAAATCTGTGTTTGGATATTCCTGAGTCAATGGTAGTATATGGTGGAATGAGAAATATCTGGCTCTAAAATAAAAACGGAGCTATGTAGCTGAATGATTGTCAAGGTGTATATTCAACATATAGAATTAAACAGATGTGTGAATGTAGCAGTTCAGAAACCCTTTCTTTGGAGAATCTGGATAGAGATATTTCCAGCCATAAACAGGCTCCTAAGAATTAGCTATAAGATCGTGTCTAAATCACATTAGAAACGTCTCTTTCAAACTGCTCTGCTGTGTGTTCATTAACCTTCGAAAGTTGCATCTATGTTTAGATTCAGCGAGTTAGAAACAGGTTTCTTCAAAAAGCTGCGTTTGGACATTCTTGAGTGAATGGGAGTAAATGGTGTAATGCGAAATATCTGGCTCTAAAACAAAAGCGGAGCTATGTAGCAGAATGATTGTCAAGGTGTATATTAAACTTACAGAGTTAAACAATTGTGTGAATGTAGCAGTTCACTAACCCTTTCTTTGGAGAATCTGGAAAGAGATATTTCCAGGCATATACAGGCTCCTAAGAATTAGCGGTAAGATCTTGTCTAAACCACAGGAGAATCATTTCTTTCAAACTGCTCTCTTATGTGTTCGTTCACCTTCGGAAGTTGCATCTATGTTTAGATTCAGCGAGTTAGAAACACGTTTTTTCTAAAATCTGCGTTTGGATATTCCTGAGTGAATGGGAATAATGGGTGTAATGAGAAATATCTGGCTCTAAAACAAAAGCGGAGCTATGTAGCAGAATGATTGTGAAGGTTTGTATTAGACTTAGAGAGATAAACAATAGTGTTTATGTAGCAGTTCACTAACCCTTTCTTTGGAGAGTGTGGAAAGAGATATTTCCAGCCATATACAGACTCTTAAGAATTAGCTTTAAGATCACATCTAAATCATACGAGAAACGTCTCTTTCAAACTGCTCCACTGTGTGTTCGTTCACCTTAGGAAGTTGCATGTATGTTTAGATTCTGCTATTTATACACACGTTTCTCCAAAAAGCTGCGTTTGCATATTCCTGAGTGAATGGGAGTGTAGGGTTTAATGAGAAATATCTGGCTTTAAAACAAAAAACGGAGCTATGTAGCTGAATGAGTGGCAACGGGTATGTTCAACTTACAGAATTAAACAGACGTGTGAATGTAGCAGTTCAGAAACACTTTCCTTGGAGAATCTGGAAAGAGATAACACCATCCATATTCAGGCTCATAAGATTAGCGGTAAGATCACGTCTAAACCACAGGAGAAACGTCCATTTCAAACTGCTCTGCTGTGTTTGGTTCGCATTAGGAAGTTCCATCTATGTTTAGATTCAGCGAGTTAGAAACAGGTTTCTTGTAAAAGCTGCGTTTGTATATTCCTGGGTTATTGGGAGTATAGGGTGTAATGAGAAATATCTGGCTCTAAAACAAAAACGGAGCTATGTAGAAGAATGATTGTCAAGGTGTGTATTCAACTTACAGAGTTAGACAGATGTCTGAATGTAGCAGTTCAGAAACACTTTCTTTATAGAATCGGAAAGAGATAATTCCAGCCACATACAGGTTCATAAGAATTATCGGTAAGATCGCCCCTAAACCACAGGAGAAACGTCCCTTTCAAACTGCTCTGCTCTGTGCTCGTTCACCTTAGGAAGTTGCATGTATGTTTAGATTCAGGGAGTTAGAAACACGTTTCTTCTAAAATCTGCGTTTGGATATTCCTGAGTGAATGGGAGTATAGGGTTTAATGAGAAATATCTGGCACTAAAACATAAGCGGAGCTATGTAACTGAATGATTGTCAAGGTGTATATTCAACATATAGAGTTAAACAGATGTGTGAATGTAGCAGTTCAGAAACCCTTTCTTTGGAGAATCTGGAAAGAGATATTTCCAGCCATAAACAGGCCCATGAGAATTAGCGGTAAGATCGCGTCTGAACCACAGGAGAAACGTCTGTTTCAAACTACTTTGCTGTGTGTTCGTTGACCTTGGGAAGTTGCATCTATGTTTAGATTCAGCGAGTTAGAAACACGTTTCTCCAAAAAGCGGCGCTTGGATATTCCTGAGTGAATGGGAGCATAGTGTGTATTCAGAAATATCGGGCTCTAAAACCACAACGGAGCTATGTAGCAGAATGATTGTCAAGGTGTATATTAAACTTACAGAGATAAACAATTGTGTCAATGTAGCAGTTCAGAAAAACTTTCCTTGGAGAATCTGGAAAGTAAGTAATATTTCCAGCCATATACAGGCTCCTAAGAATTAGCTTTAATATCGCATCTAAATCACAGGAGAAACGTCTCTTTCCAACTGCTGCGCTGTGTTTTCGTTTACCTTCGGAAGTTGCATCTATGTTTACATTCAGCGAGTTAGAAACACGTTTCTCCAAATAGCGGCGTTTGGATATTCCTGAGTGAATGGGAGTATTGGGTGTAATGAGAAATATCGGGCTCTAAAACAAAATCGGAGCTAAGTAGAAGAATGATTGTCAACGTGTATATTCAACTTTGAGAGTTAAACAGATATGTGAATGTAGCAGTTCAGAAAACCTTTCATTGGAGAATCTGGATAGACATATTTCCAGCCATATACAGGCTCCTAAGAATTAGAAGTAAGATCGCGTTTAACCACAGGAGAATCGTCTCTTAAAAACTGCTCTCTTATGTGTTCGTTCACCTTCGGAAGTTGCATCTATGTTTAGAATCAGCGAGTTAGAAACACGTTTCTTCTAAAAGCTGCGTGTCGATATTATTGAGTGAATGGGAGTATACGGTGTAATGAGAAATATGTGCCTGTAAAACAACAACGGAGCTATGTAGCAGAATGATTGTCAAGCTGAATATTCAACTTAGAGAGTTAAACAGATATGTGAATGTAGCAGTTCAAAACACCTTTCTTTGGAGAATCTGGAAAGAGGTATTTCCAGCCATATACAGGCTCCTAAGAATGAGCGGTAAGATCGCATCTAAACCACAGGAGAAACGTCTCTTTCAAACTGCTCTCTTATGCTTTCGTTCACCTTCAGAGGTTGCATCTATGTTTAGATTCAGCGAGTTAGAAACACGTTTCTTCTAAAAGATGCGTGTGGATATTCCTGAGTGAATGGGAATAATAGGTGTAATGAGAAATATCTGGCTCTAAAACAAAAGCGGAGCTATGTAGCAGAATGATTGTCAAGGTGTATGTTAAACTTACAGAGCTAAACAATTGTGTAAAAGTAGCAGTTAACTAACCCTTTCTTTGGAGAATCTAGAAAGAGATATTTCCAGCCATATACAGACTCTTGAGAATTAGCTTAAAGATCGCATCTAAATCATGCGAGAAACGTCTCTTTCAAACTGCTCCACTGTGTGTTCGTTGACCTTAGGAAGTTGCATCTATGTTTAGATTCTGCGAGTTAGAAACACGTTTCTCCAAAAAGCTGCGTTTGGATATTCCTGAGTGAATGGGAGTATAGGGTTTAATGAGAAATATGTGGCTATAAAACAACAACGGAGCTATGTAGCAGAATGATTGTCAAGGTGTATATTAAACTTACAGAGGTAGACAGATATATGAATGTAGCGGTTCAGAAACACTTTCTTTGGAGAATCTGGAAAGAGATATTTCCATCCATATACAGGCTCCTAAGAATTAACTTTAAGATCACATCTAAATCACAGGAGAAACGTCTCTTTCAAACTGCTCCGCTGTGTGTTCGTTCACCTTAGGAAGATGCATCTTTGTTTAGATTCTGCGAGTTAGAAACACGTTTCTCCAAAACGCGGCGTTTGGATATTCCTGAGTGAATGGGAGTGTAGGGTGTAATGAGAAATATCTGGCTCTAAAACAAAAGCGGAGCTATGTAGCAGAATGATTGTCAAGGTGCATATTAAACTCACAGAGTTAAACCATTGTGTGAATGTAGCAGTTCACCACCCCTTTCGTTGGAGAATCTGGAAAGAGATATTTCCGGCCAGATACAGACTCTTAAGAATTAGCTTTAAGATGGCATCTAAATCATACGAGAAACGTCTCTTTCAAACTGCTCCACTGTGTGTTCGTTCACCTTAGCAAGTTCCATCTATGTTTAGATTCTGTGAGTTAGAAACACGTTTCTCCAAAAAGCTGCGTTGGTATATTCCTGAGTGAATGGGATTATAGGGTTTAATGAGAAATATCTGGCCCTGAGAGAAAAACAGAGTTATGTAGCAGAAGCATTGTGAAGGTGTATGTTCAACTTATAGAGTTAAACAGATATGTGAATGTAGCAGTTCAGAAACACTTTCTTTGGAGAATCTGGAAACAGATAATTACATCCATACACAGGCTCATGAGATTTAGCGGTAAGGTCGCGTCTAACCCACAGGAGAAACGTCTCTTTCAAACTGCTCATCTGTGTTTGGTTCACATTAGGAAGTTGCAACTATGTTTAGATTCAGCGAGTTAGAAACAGCTTTCTTCTAAAAGCTGCGTTTGGATATTCCTGGGTTATTGGGAGTATAGGGTGTAATGTGAAATATCTGGCTCTAAAAGAAGAACGGAGCTATGTAGAACAATGATTGTCAAGGTGTGTATTCAACTTAGAGACTTAGACAGATGTGTGAATGTAGCAGGTCAGAAATCATTTCCTTGGAGAATCTGGAAAGAGATATTTCCAGGCATATACAAACTGATAAGAATTAGCTTTAAGATCGTGTCTAAAACACAGGAGAAAAATCTCTTTCCAACTGCTCTGCGTTGTGTTCGTTGACCTTAGGACGTTGCATCTGTGTTTTGATTCAGCGAGTTAGCAACACGTTTCTTCTAAAGGCTGCGTGTCGATATTCTTGAGTAAATGGGAGTATACAGTGCAATGAGAAATATCGGGCTCTAAAACAATAAAGGAGCTATGTAGCAGAATGATTGTTAAGCTGTATATTCAATATATAGAGTTAAACAATTGTGTGAAAGTAGCAGTTGAATAACCCATTTTGGAGAATCTGGAAAGAGATATTTCCAGCCATATACAGCCTCCTAACAATTAGAGGTAAGATCGCGTCTAAACCACAGGAGAATCGTCTCTTTCAAACTGCTCTCCTATATTTTCGTTCACCGTCGGAAGTTGCATCTATGTTTAGATTCATCGAGTTAGAAACACGTTTCTCCAAAAAGCGGCGTTTGGATATTCCTGAATGAATGTGAGTATAGGGTGTAATGAGAAATATCGGGCTCTAAAACAACAACGGAGCTATGTTGCAGTATAATTTTCAAGGTGTATATTAAACTTTAAGATCGCATCTAAATCACAGGAGAAACGTCTCCTTCAAACTGCTCCGCTGTGTGTTCGTTCACCTTCGGTAGTTGCATCTATGTTTAGATTCAGCGAGTTACAAACACGTTTCTCCAAATAGCGGCGTTTGGATATTCCTGAGTGAATGCGAGTGTAGGGTGTAATGAGAAACATCTGGCTCTAAAGCAAAAATGGATCTATGTAGCAGAACGATTGTCACGGTGTATATTCAACTTAGAGAGTTAAACAGATATTTGAATGTATGACTTCAGAAAATCTTTCTTTGGAGAATCGGGAAGGAGATATTTCCAGCCATATTGAGGCTCCTAAGATTTAGCGGTCAGTTTGCATCTAAATAACAGGAGAAACGTCTCTTTCAAATTGCTCTGCTCTGCGTTCGTTCACCTTAGGAAGTTGCATCTATGTTTAGATTCAGCGAGTTAGAAAGACGTTTCTTCTAAAATCTGCGTTTCGATATTCCTGAGTGAATGGGAGTATAGGGTGTAATGGGAAATATCTGGCTCTAAAACAAAAACGGAGCTATGTAGCAGAATGATTGTCAAGGTGTATATTAAACTTACAGAGTTAAACCATTGTGTGAATGTAGCAATTGAATAACCCTCTCTTTGGAGAATCTGGAAAGAGATATTTCCAGCCATATACAGACTCTTAAGAATTAGCTTTAAGATCGCATCTAAATCATACGAGAAACGTCTCTTTCAAACTGCTCCACTGTGTGTTCGTTCACCTTAGGAAGTTGCATCTATGTTTAGATTCAGCGTGTTAGAAACAGGTTTCTTCTAACAGCTGTGTTCTGATATTCCTGGGTTATTGGGAGTATAAAGTGTAATGAGAAATGTCTGGCTCTAAAACAAGAAGAGAGCTATGTAGAAGAATGATTGTCAAGGTGTGTATTCAACATACAGAGTTAGACATATTTGTGAATGTAGCAGTTCAGAAACCCTTTCTTTGGAGAATCTGGAAAGAGATATTTCCAGCCATAAACAGGCTCATAAGAATTAGCGGTAAGATCACATCTAAACCACAGGAGAAACGTCTCTTTCAAACTGCCCTGCTGTGTGTTCTTTGACCTTAGTAAGTTGCATCTATATTTTGATTCAGCGAGTTAGAAACACGTTTCTTCTAAAAGCTGCGTGTCGATATTCTTGAGTGAATGGGAGTATACCATGTAATGAGAAATATCTGGCTCCAAAACAAAAACGGAGCTTTGTAGCAGAAAGATTGTCAAGGTGTATATTATACTTCCTGAGTTAAACAATTGGGTGAATGTAGCAGTTCACTAACCCTTTCTTTGGAGAATCTGGAAAGAGATATTTCCAGCCATATACAGCCTCCTGAGAATTAGCTTTAAGATCACAACTAAATCACAGGAGAAACGTCTCTTTCAAAGGGCTCCGCTGTGTGTTTGTTGAACTTCGGAGGTTGCATCTATGTTTAGATTCAGCGAGTTAGAAACAGGTTTCTTCTAAAAGCTGCGTTTGGATATTCCTGAGTGAATGGGAATAATAGGTGTAATGAGAAATATCTGGCTCTAAAACAAAAGCAGAGCTATGTAGCAGAATGATTGTCAAGCTGTATATTAAACTTACAGAGTTAAAGAATTGTGTGAATGTAGCAGTTCACTAACCCTTTCTTTGGAGAATCTGTAAAGAGATATTTCCAGCCATATACAGACTCTTAAGAATTAGCTTTATGATCGTATCTAAATCATACGAGAAACGTCTCGTTCAAACTGCTCCACTCTGTGTTCGTTCACCTTAGGGAGTTGCATCTACATTTAGATTCTGCGAGTTAGAAACACGTTTCTCCAAAAAGCTGCGTTTAGATATTGCTGAGTGAATGGAAGTATAGGGTGTAATGAGAAATATCTGGCTCTAAAAGAAAAACGGAGGTTTGTAGAAGAATGATTGTCAAGGTGTGTATTCAACTTACAGAGTTAGACAGATGTGTGAATGTAGCAGTTCAGAAAGCTTTCCTTGGAGAATCTGGAAAGAGATATTTCCAGCCATATATAGGCTCACAAGTATTAGCTTTAACATCGCGTCTAAACCACAGGAGAAACGTCTCTTTCAAACTGCTCTGCTCTGTGTTGGTTCACCTTAGGTAGTTGCATCTTTGTTTCGATTCAGCGAGTTAGAAACACGTTTCTTCTAATGCTGCGTGTCAATATTCTTGAGTGAATGGGAGTATAGAGTGTAATGAGAAATATCTGGCTCTAAAACAAAAACGGAGCTATGTAGCAGAATGATTGTCAAGGTGTATTAAACTTACAGAGGTAAACAATTGTGTGACCGTAGCAGTTGAAAAACCCTTTCTTTGGAGAATCTGGGAAGAGATATTTCCAGCAATATACAGACTCTTAAGAATTAGCTTGAAGATCGCATCTACATCATATGAGAAATGTCTCTTTCAAACTGCTCCACTCTGTGTTCGTTCATCTTAGGGAGTTGCATCTACATTTAGATTCTGCGAGTTAGAAACACGTTTCTCCAAAAAGCTGCGTTTGGATATTCCTGAGTGAATTTGTGTATAGGGATTAATGAGAAATATCTGGCTCTAAAACATAAACGGAGCTATGCAGCAGAATGATTGTCAAAGCGTATGTTCAACTTACAGAGTTAAACAGATGTGTGAGTGTAGCAGTTCAGTAACACTTTCTTTGGGGAATGTGGAAAGTTATATTTCCAGCCATATACAGGCTCATTAGATTTAGCGGTAACATCGCGTCTAAACCACAGGAGAAATGTCCCTTTCAAACTGCTCTGCTGTTTTTGGTTCACATTAGGAAGTTGCAACTATGTTTAGATTCAGCAAGTTAGAAACAGGTTTCTTGTAAAAGCTGCTTTTGGATATTCCTGGGTTATTGGGAGTATAGGGTGTAATGAGAAATATGTGACTCTAAAAGAAAAACGGAGATATGTAGAAGAATGATTGTCAAGGTGTGTATTCAACTTACAGAGTTAGACAGATGTGTGAATGTAGCAGTTCAGAAAGCTTTCTTGGAGAATCTGGAAAGAGATATTTCCAGCCATATACAGGCTCAGAAGTATTAGCTTTAAGATCGCGCCTAAACCACAGGAGAAAAGCCTCTTTCAAACTGCTCTGCTCTGTGTTGGTTCACCTTAGGAAGTTGCATCTATGCTTCGATTCAGCGAGTTAGAAATACGTTTCTTCTAATATTGCGTGTCGATATTCTTGAGTGAATGGGAGTATACAGTGTAATGAGAAATATCTGGCTCTAAAACAACAACGGATCGATGTAGCAGAATGATTGTCGAGGTGTATATTAAACTTCCAGAGTTAAACAATTGTGTGAATGTAGCAGTTCACTAACACTTTCTTTGGAGAATCTGGCAAGATATATTTCCAGCCATATACAGGCTCCTAAGAATTAGCTTTAAGATCGCATCTAAATCACAGGAGAAATGTCTCTTTCAAACTGCTCTCTTATGTGTTCGTTCACCTTCGGAAGGTGCATCTATGTTTAGATTCAGCGAGTTAGAAACACGTTTGTCCAAAAAACGGCATTTGGATATTCCTGAGTGAATGGGAGTATAGGGTGTAATGAGAAATATCGGGCTCTAAAACAAAAACGGAGCTATGTAACAGAATGATTTTCAAGGTGTATATTCAACTTAGAGAGGTAAACAGATATGTGAATGCAGCAGTTCAGAAAGCCTTTCTTTGGAGAATCTTGAAAGAGATATTTCCAGCCATATACAGGCTCCTGAGAATTAGCGGTAAGATCGCATCTAAATCAAAGGAGAAACGTCTCCTTCAAACTGCCCCGCTGTGCGTTCGTTCACCTTCGGATGTTGCATCTATGTTTAGATTCAGCGAATTAGAATCACGTTTCTCCAAAAAGCGGCGTTTGGATATTCCTGAGTGAAAGGGAGTATAGGGTGTAATGAGATATATAGGGCTCTAAAACAAAAGCGGAGCTATGTAGCAAAATGATTGTCAAGGTGTATATTAAACTTTCAGAGTGAAACAATAGTGTGAATGTACCAGTTGAATAATCCTTTCTTTGGAGAATCTGGAAAGAGATATTTCCATCAGTATACAGACTCTTAATTAGCTATAAGATCACGTCTAAATCACATTGGAAACGTCTCTTTCAAACTGCTCTGCTGTGTGTTCGTTCACCTTCGGAAGTTGCATCTATGTTTAGATTCAGCGAGTTAGAAACACGTTTCTCCAAATAGCGGCGTTTGGATATTCCTGAGTGAATGGGAGTATAGGGTGTAATGAGAAATATCGGGCTCTAAAAATAAACGGAGCTATGGAGCAGAATGATTGTCAAGGTGTGTATTCAACTTAGAGAGTTAAACAGATATGTGAATGTAGCAGTTCAGGAAACCGTTCTTTGGAGAATGTGGAAAGAGATATTTCCAGCCATATACAGGATTCTAAGAATTAGTGGTAAGATAGCGTCTAAACCACAGGAGAATCGTCTCTTTCAAGCTGCTCTCTTATGTGTTCGTTCATCTTCAGAAGTTGCATCTATGTTTAGATTCAGCGAGTTAGAAACCCGTTTCTTCTGAAAGCTGCGTTTGGATATTCCTGAGTGAATGGGAATAATGGGTGTAATGAGAAATATCTGGCTCTAAAACAAAAGCGGAGCTATGTAGCAGAATGATTGTCAAGGTGTATATTAAACTTACAGAGTTAAAGTATTGTGTGAATGTAGCAGTTAACTAACCCTTTCTTTGGAGAATCTGGAAAGAGATATTTCCAGCCATATACAGACTCTTAAGAATTAGATTTAAGATCGCATCTAAATCATATGAGAAACGTCTCTTTCAAACTGCTCCACTGTGTGTTCGTTCACCTTAGGAAGTTGCATGTATGTTTAGATTCACCGAGTTAGAAACACGTTTCTCCAAAAAGCTGCGTTTGGATATTCCTGAGTAAATGGGAGTATAGGGTTTAATGAGAAATATCTGGCTCTAAAACAAAAACGGAGCTATGTAGCAGAATGATTGTCAAGGTGTATGTTCAACTTACAGAGGTAAATAGACGTGTGAATGTAGCGGTTCAGAAATACTTTCTTTGGAGAATCTGGAAAGAGATATTTCTAGCCATAAACAGGCTCATAGGAATTAATTGTAAGATCGCGTCTAAACCACTGGAGAAACGTCTCTTTCAAACTGCTCCACTGCGTGTTCGTTCACGTTAGGAAGTTGCATCTAAGTTTCGATTTAGCGATTTAGAAACACGTTTCTTCTAGATGCTGCGATTGGATATTCCTGAGTGACTGGGAAAAATGGGTGTAATGAGAAATATCTGGCTCTAAAACAAAAGTGGAGCTATGTAGCAGAATGATTGTCAATGTGGATATTAAATTTACAGAGTTAAACAATTGTGTGACTGTAGGAGTTCACTAACCATTTCTTTGGAGAACCTGGAGAGAGATATTTCTATTCATATACAGGCTCTTAAGAATTAGCTTTATGATCGCATCTAAATCACATGAGAAACGTCTCTTTAAAACTGCTCCGCAGCGAGTTCGTTCACCTTAGGAAGATGCATCTATGTTTAGATTCAGCGAGTTAGAAACACGTTTCTCCAAATAGCGGCGTTTGGATATTCCTGAGTGAATGGGAGTATAGGGTTTAATGAGAAATATCGGGCTCTAAAACAAAAACGGAGCTGTGTAGCAGAAT
>NW_022438785.1:0-7215 GCF_009761245.1 Sapajus apella
ACCATGCTGTTTTGATTACTGTAGCCTTGTAGTATAGTTTGAAGTCCGGTAGTGTGATGCCTCCCGCTTTGTTCTTTTTGCTTAGAATTGACTTGGCTATGCGGGCTCTCTTTTGGTTCCATATGAAGTTTAAGGTGTTTTTTTCCAGCTCTGTGAAGAAGGTCATTGGTAGCTTGATGGGGATAGCATTGAATCTGTAAATTACTTTGGGCAGTATGGCCATTTTCACGATATTGATTCTTCCTAACCATGACAATGGAATGTTTCTCCATCTGTTTGTGTCCTCTCTTATTTCGTTGAGCAGTGGCTTGTAGTTCTCCTTGAAGAGGTCCTTTACATTCCTTGTTAGAAGCAGCACCACCCCCACAAAAGAACAGCAACCAGAAACTCTGGATTAAGAGTTTCACAGCAAGTGCAGCTGAACCCGGGACGGTCCAGCTCCTCTTCCAGGAGCTCTTGTAGAGCTGGCCTGGTGGTGACGAACTCTCTGAGTACTTGCATGCTCCCAAAGGATTTTATTTTTCCTTCACTTATGAAGCTTAGTTTTGCTGGATAGGAGATTCTGGGTTGAAAGTTCTTTTCTTTAAGGATGTTGAATATTGGCCCCCATTCTCTTCTGGCTTGTAGGGTTTCTGCTGAGAGATCTGCTGTGAGTCTGATGGGCTTCCCTTTGTGGGTAACCCAATCTTTCTCTCTGGTTGCCCTTAGTATTTTCTCCTTCATTTCAACCCTGGTGAATCTGACGATTATGTGCCTTGGGGTTGCTCTTCATGAGGAATATCTTTGTGGTGTTCTCTGTATTTCCTGGACTTGAATATTGGCCTGCCTTGCTAAGTTGGGGAAGTTTTCCTGGATAATATCCTGAAGAGTATTTTCCAGCTTGGATTCATTCTCTTCGTCGCATTCAGGTACGCCTATCAAACGTAGATTAGGTCTTTTCACATAGTCCCACATTTCTTGGAGATTTTGTTCATTCCTTTTTACCCTTTTTTCTCCAGTCTTGCCTTCCTGTTTTATTTCATTGAGTTGATCTTCGACCTCTGATATCCTTTCTTCTGCTTGGTCAATTCGGTTGTTGATACTTGTGCATGCTTCATGAAGTTCTCGTGTTGCGTTTTTCAGCTACATCAATTCACTTATATTCCTTTCTATTTTGTCCATTCTTGTTAGCATTTCATCAAATCTTTTTTCAAGGTTCTTAGTTTCTTTGCATTTGGTTAGAACATGTTCTTTAAGTTCACAGAAGTTTCTTACTACCCACCTTCTGAAGTCTGATTCTGTCATTTGATCACACTCGTTCTCCCTCCAACCTTGTTCCCTTGCTGGTGAGGAGTTGTGATCCCTTGTAGGAGGAGAGGTGTTCTGGTTTCGGGTGTTTTCATCCTTTTTGTGCTTGTTTCTTCCCATCTTTAAGGATTTATCCACCTGTCAACTTTGTAGTTGCTGGCTTTCAGATTGGGTCTCAAGTCTTTCAGATTGACGTTCTGTTTGTTGATGATGAGGTTATTTCTGTTTCTTGGTTTTCCTTCTGACAGTCTGGCCCCCCTGCTGTAGGTCTGCTGAGGTTCACTCCAGGCTCTGCTTGCCTGGGGTTCACCTGCAGCAGCTGCTGAACAGTAAGGGTTGTTACCAGTTTTCTTCTTCTGCTGTCTTTGTCCCAGAAGGATACCCACCTAGTGTCAATCTGATCTCTCTTTTATGAGGTGGCTCTTTGGATATATAGGGGTCAGGGAGCTGCTTGAGGAGACGGTCTCCTCTTTATAGGAGCTCAAATGGTGAGCTGTGAGCTCTGTTGTTCATTCAGAGCTGCTGGGCAGGTACGTTTAGGTCTGCTGCAGCAGAACTGATAAACTGCTTTTTGTTCCCAGGTGCTCTGTCCCAGGGATTTAGGGCTTTATGAGTTTCGGTTATGCTGCTGCCTTCTTTCTTTTTTTTTTTTTTCCTTCAGACCTGCCCAGCCCAGCAAGGAGGCAGCCTAGTCACTGTCTGCCTGTAGAGGCTTTGCTGAGCTGCTGTGGGCTCCGCCCAGCTGCCGAGTGAACTTCCCTGCAGTCCTGTTTATATGGGTGTAGTTAGAACTGCTTTGGCAATGGTGGCCCCCCTCTGTTGAGGCGGAGTCTCTCTGCAGTGGCGGGCTGCCTTGGCAACGGCGGGCTGCCTCAGCAATGGTAGGTTGCCTTGGCAATGGCGGGCTGCCTCAGCATTGGCCGACTACCTCTGTCGTGGCGGGCTGCCTTCGTAATGGCGGACGCTCCTCCGCCACAGAGCTGGACCTTCCCGGGTTCAGCTGCGCTTGCTGTGAAACTGTCAATCCAGAGTTTCTGGTTGCTGTTCTTTTGTGGGGGTGGGACCAGCCGAGCCTGATCGCCTGGCTCCCTGCCTCAGAGCCTTTTTTAAGTTGGTGTTTCAGTCGCCTGTTGAAGAGGCGCCGGGGTCTGTTTGTTTTCCCCTGCGGCCACTCACTGAGCTGGCTTAAATAGCGGCACTGAGGTTCGTGGTGCTTTTTTTGCTTTTTTTTTTTGCCCTGGAATCTGCTGTCCTGGTTTCCTGCTCAGTCCCCTTTTTAAACAGACGAATGGGCAACTTCTCGTGGCTCCAATTGCCAGCCAAAAGGGCACCTGGACCGGTGTATTTTGCATGGAGAACTGCTGCTCTGGGGCGCCGACAAAGCAGCCACGTGGAGCAAAGCAGCGGCGCCAGCCGGCACAGCCGCGCTGGCCGAGAGCCCGCTGGTGACCCATGGAGCTCCTCCACCTGGGAATTTCCTAGTCTGTGGGCAATAAAAATGCAGCGTCCACTCACCCTCTGTGCTTTCACTGGGAATTGCAATCCTGAGCTGTTCCTAAACAGCCATCTTGGATCCTCCCCGCAGATTTTTTTCTATAGAGTTGTTTGAGCATTTTATATATTCTGGATATTAATCACTTATCAGATGGATATTTTGCAAATATTTTCTCCTATTCTGTGGGTTGTCTGTTGACTTTCCTTTTCTGTGCAAAAGCTTTTTAACTTTATGTAATCCCATTTTTCCTTTTTTGCTTTGGTTGTTTGTGTTCATGGGATATTACTTAAGAAATCTTTGTGCAGTTCAGTGTACTGGAAAGTTTCCCGAATATTTTCTTCTAATAGTTTCATATTTTGAAGTCTTAGATTTGTCTTTATTCATTTTGATTTGATTTTTTAATATATGTGAGAGATGGGGTCTAGTTTCATTCTTCTGCATATGGATATCCAGTTTTCTCAGCACCATTCATTGAAGAAACTGTCCTTTCCCCAATGTATGTTCTTGAAAGCTTTGTTGTAAATGAGTTCACTGTGGATGTATGAGTTTGGTTTTGGTTTTCTCTTCTGTTTTCTTGGCCGTGTCTGTTTTTATGCTAGTACCATGCTGTTTTGGGTATTGTAGCTCTGTAGTATAAGTTGAAGTCAGGTAATGTGATTCCTCTAGTTCTTTTTGCTCAGGATAGCTTTGGCTTATCTGAGTCTTTTGTGGTTCCATATCAATTTTAGGATTTTTTTTCTATTTCTGTGAAGAATGTCATTGGTGTTTTAATAGGGATTGTATTGAATTTGTAGATTGCTTTACATAGTAATGTAATTTGGATATTTGTCCCTGCTCAAATATCATGTTGAGATGTAATCCCTAATGTTGGAGGTGGGGCCTGATGGAAGGTGTTTGGATCATGGTGAGTGATCCCTCATAATTGTCTTGGGTCATCTCCTTGGTGATAAGTGAGCTCTTGCTCTACAATCATATGATATCTGGTCATTTAAAGGTGCTTCAGCACCTCTTCCCCTCCTGCCTCTCTTGCTCCTTCTTTACTATGTGATGTGCCTGCTCCCCTTTTACTTTTCACTGTGACTGTAAGCTTCCTGAGGCTTTCCTAGAAGCTGAGCAGATATTGTCACCATGCTTCTTGTAAAGCCTGCAGAACCATTAGTCAATTAAACCTCTTTTCTTTATAAATTATCCAGTCTCAGATATTTCTTTATAACAACACAAGAATGGCTTAATACAGAAAATTGGTACTAGAAGTTTGATATTGCTATAAAGATAGGTATGTTTGTGGAAGTGACTTTGGAACTGGGTAACAGTTGAAAGAGTTTGGAGAGCTCAGAAGAAGACAGGAAGATGAAGGAAAGTTTGGAACTTCTTAGAAATTGGTTAACTGATTGTGACCAAAATTCTGATAGTGATATGGACAGTAAAGGCAAGGTTGACGAGATCTCAGATGCAAATGTGGAGCTAATTGGGAACTGAAGCAAAGCTCACCCATGTTATGTGTTAGAAAAGAGCTTGGCTGCATTCTGTTCATACCCTAAGGATCTGCGGAAGTTGGAACTAGAGAGTGAAAATTTAGGGTATCTGATGAAAGAAATTTCTAAGCAACAAAGTATTCAAGAGGTAGCCTGGATGCTTCTAACAGCCTGTGCTAGGATACAGGAGCAAAGAAATGACTTAAAGTTGGAACTTTTCCTTAAAAGGGAAGCAGAGCATAAAAGTTTGGAAAATTTATAGCCTAGGTATGTGGTAAAGAAAGAAAAAGCTTTTTCAGTAGAGAAATTCAGGCAGGCTGAATTGCCAGAGAAATTTCTATAACTGAACAGGAGCAAACAGTTAATAACTAAGATGATGGGAAAATACCTTGAAGGCCTTTCAGAGATCTCTCAGGCAGTCTCTCCCTTCACAAGCCTAGGAGGACTAAATGGTTTCACAGGCCAGGCCCCGGTCCCCACTACCCTTTGCAGCCTCGGGACACTGCTTCCTGCATCCAGGCTGCTCTAGCTTTAGCCATGGCTCAAAGAGGCCCATGTATAGGTCAAGCTGCTACTTTGTAGAATGCAAACTCTAAGCCTGTACATTTCTATGTGGGATTAAGCCTGAAGGTGCACAGACAGCAAGAGTGCATGAGGCTTGGCAGCCTCTGCCTAGATTTCAGAGGATGTATGAGAAAGCCTGGGTGCCCAAGCAGAAGCATGCTGCAGGGGTGGAGTCCCCACAAAGAACTTCTGCCAGGGCAATGCAGAAGGGAAATGTGGGGCTGGAGCCCCCACACAGAGTCCCCAATGGGTCACTGCCTTGTGGAGCTGTGGGAAGTAGGCTGCTGCCCTCCAGACTCCAGAATCGTAGATCCACTGGCAGCTTGCATGCTGTGCATGGAAAAGCTTCTGGCATTTAACAACCTGTGAAAGTAACCATGGGGACTGAATTCTGCAAAGCCACAGGGGCAGAGCTGCCCAAGGCCTTGGGAGCCCACCTCTTGCACCAGTGTGTCCTGGATGCAGTATATGGAGTCAAAGGCAATTATTTTGGAGCTTTAAGATTTAATAAGCTTAAATCTCATTGACTGCTCTGCTGGGTTTTGGGCTTCCATGGGGCCTGTAGCCCCTTTCTTTTAGCCAATTTATCCCTTTTGAAATCGGAATGTTTACCCAGTGCCAATCAGCCATTGTATCTTGGAAGTAAATAACTTGTTTTGATATTACAGGCTTATAGGTAGAAGGAACTCATTTCGATTTGGGATAAGACTTTGGATTTGGTACTTGAAACATTTGAGTTAACGCTGGAATGAGTTAAGACTTTGGGGGAGCTATTGAGAAGGGATGATTGCATTTTGAAATATGAGAAAGACTTGAGATTTGGGATAAGACAGAGCAGAATGGTGTAGTTTGAATATTTTTCCCTACCCAAATGTCATGTTGAGATGTAATCCCTAGTATTGAAGTGGGGTCTGGTGGCGGGTGTTTGGATCATGGGGGGCAGATCCTTCATGAATGGTTTGAGCCATTCATTGCTTTGGTGGTAAGTGAACTTTCACTCTGAGTTCACAGGAGATCTGGTTATGGCATCCCCCTCCAACTCTCTGTCTCCCTCTTGTTCCTGCTTTTGCCATGTGACATGCCTGCTCCTTCTTTACCTGCTGCCATAATTGTAAGCTTCATGAGGCCTCCCTAGAAACCAAGCAGACTCTAGGCTTCCTGTAAAGCCTATAGAACCATGAACCAAATAAATCTCTTTATAAGTTATGCAGTATCAGGTATTTCTTTACAGCAGTGCAAGAATGGCCCAATACACATAGTATGCAAAGTTTAACAATATTGATTCTTCCAATCCATGAACATGGATTATCTTTCTGTGTTTTGTGTTCTGTTTAATTTGTTTCATCCGTTTCATGGTTTTTATCACAGAGACCTTTCACTTCTTTGGTTAAGTCAATTTCCAGGTATTTTACTTTATTTGTGGCTTTTGTAAATGAGATTACTTTCATGATTTCTCTTTTAAACTTTTTGTCATTTGCATGTAAAAATGCTATTAATTTCTGTATGTTGATTTTGTATCTTGCAACGTTACTGAATTTGTTTATCAGTTCTATGGTTTTTTGGTGGAGTCTTTAGGTTTTTCCAAAGATAAGATCATATCATTTGCAATCAAGAATAATTTGACTTGTTTCCAATTTGGATGCCCTTTATTTCTTTCTCTTATTTAACTGCATCAGCTAGGACTCCTATTACTATATGGAACAACAGTGGTGAGAATGGGTATTCTTGTCATGTTTCAGATCTTAGACATAAGGCTTTCAGTTTTTCTCCATTTGGTTTGATACTAGCTGTAGGTCTGTCATAAATGGCTTTTATTTTGCTGAGGTATGTTCCTTCTTACCTAGGTTTTGGAGAGGAATTTTTTTTTTCAGAAACGAATACTGAATTTTATCAGAAGCATCAACTGAAATGATCATATGGTTTTTGTCCTTCATTCTGTCAATATGATATATCACATTGATTGATTTGCATATGTTACATCATCTTTGCATCACTCCTATAAATCCTAAATGGTCATGATGAATGACCTCTTAATGTGTTGTTGAATTCAGTTTGCTGTTATTTTGTTGAGGACTTTTACATCAATGTTCATCAAGGAGATTGGCTTGTAGTTTTCTTTTTTTTATGTGTCTGTGTCTAGCTTTGGTATCAGGGTAATCCTGGCTTCATAGAATGAGTTTGAATGTATTCCCTCATCCTCTATTTTTTGGAGTAGGTTGAGCAGGATTGGTATTAATTCTTCTTTGCTTAAGCATTTGGCAAAATTTAGCAGTGAAGCCATTGGGTCCCAGGCTTTTTTTTTTTTTTTTTTTTTTTTTGCTGAAAAACTTTTATTTATTACTTAGATATAATTATTTATTTTTTTGTTCTTTTTTTTTTTTTTTTCATGTTTCT
>NW_022438785.1:7315-12228 GCF_009761245.1 Sapajus apella
TGCTGAAAAACTTTTAATTATTACTTAAGTAGCATTACTTATTATTCTGTTCAGGTTTTAGATTTTTTCATGGTTCAATCTTAGTAGGTTTTAGACTTCTAGGAATATATTCATCTCGCATAGGTTTTCCAATTTATTGGTATATAGTTACTCATTGTAGCCTCTGATGATCCTTTGAATTTCTGCAGTATTGGTGACTAAGTCACAAGTCAAAGTTCTTCTCACTCTTCTCCATCCCACAAACAGGTTATGGAAGAGTGGTAGTGGTCTCTCCTCATGATCACTACTACCCCAGGCCCATGACAAGCACTGCCATAATACCGGTGTTCACTCAGGGTCCAACAGCTCTTCAGTCAGCCTCTCGTGAATGCTGCCAGGCCTGGGACTCTCACTTCAGGACAGTGGGCTTGTCTCTGACTCAGGGCACATCCAGGAATATCATCCAAGAGCCAGGGCTTAGAATCGGGGACCCCCGAGAGTCCACTTGATGTTCTACCTGACTGTGGCCGAGCCTGGTACCTAAACTGCAAGACAAAGTTCCTTTTACTCTTCCTTCTCCTCTTCTCAGGCAGGAGTTTCTCCCTGTAGCCGGCACAGCTGGGAATGTGCTGAGTCATACCTGAAGCCAGCACATCTCAGAGTCTCACTGAAGGCTCATGGGCAAGTATTGCCTGAGTACTGCTGCTGATTATTCAAGGCCCAAGGGCTCTTTAGTCAGCTGGTAATTAATTCTGCCCAGGACTGCGTCCTTTTCTTCAAGGCAGTGGGTTCCCTTTGGTTGAAGGTATGTCTAGAAATGTTGTCTGGAAGTTAGGGCCTGGAATGGGAACTCAGGGCAGGACTCTGCCTGGTCCTCAGTTCTACTGTGGCTAAGCTGATATCCAAGTTGCAAAAAGTCCCCTTTACTCTCCCCTCTCCTCTCCTCAAGCAGAAGAAATGAGTTCTTTTTGAGCTGGGAGCTGTGCCTGCCTGGGTTTGGGGAAGGGGTGGCACAGGCACTCTCTTGGCCACCCTGTGGCATACACTAGATTGCATGCCCCGAAGTCCACGGACACCAAGCACTGCACAGCACCAGCACTTACCCAATAATTGCAGTCCCTGTGGGCTAAACTGCTTTTCAGGTTTATTAAGGACCCGAAAGCACTTTAGACCGTGGTGGTCAGGCTTGCCAGAACTTAAGTCTGACCACTGGGATGGGTGATTCCCCTTTGGCTGGGGTTGGTCTAAATGCTCCCTCCATATGTGGGCACTGGCTGAGCTCTGCTTGGTGTTGCTTTCTGCTGTGACAGGACAGCACTGAGTTTGTTCCAATGCAAAGTCCCACAATCACTGCACTCTCCTTCCTACAAGTGCACACATTCTCTCTTTCTTGGTGCCATGCAGCTCTTGCTGTGGATTGGGGGAGGGGCAGCGTTGATGATTCAAGACTGTCTTTCCTACCCTTTTCAGCGCTTTTTCAGTGATCTGAAATTAAAAGCAGGTATTAGGATTGCTCATATGATTTTTAGCTCTTATGAAGGTGCTTTTTTGTGTGGAAATTTGTTCAGGTTGGTGTTCCTGCAGAAAGAACAGTTGGTGGAGGCTTCTATTTGGCCATCTTGCTCCATCTTTCCCACAAAAAATCATTTTAAAATTAAAAATAATGAACTCAGATATGAGTTTAATTAGTACTCCAGGTGTTTCTAAAACTGTACTTCACTTACAGAGCCCATTTTGAATGGATGCTTTTATTCTAGGGATCCTGAAGGCAAAGGTGAACATCAAACCTTGGTTTCTTCCAGTAAAAAACATTTGGGGACCATGGCAATATAGGACCATTAAGCAGAGAAATGGAATTGTGGACCAGGTAGAAAGATGAGGGCGTGGAAATGATTTTGACACATTGAGAGATGCTAGGTAGTCAGGAGCACTGACTCCACAAGGCATGTCAGGCTCTGGCAATTGTTTGGTTGTCCCATTTGGAAAGAAACTTAATCATTGTAATACATAGATGTTAAACTGCTTATCTAGAGAGATGAGGCCAAGAATGAAGGAGAAAGATGCTGATTAACAGGCAGAAGAATGCCAAAGTGAAATGGCTATTTCGCTTTTCAAGGACCACCTTTACCTTCAAGACAACATCCTACAAGTAAATACATAAATTCGCCGATGTTTCTGGGTTTTCAGCCCTTTAACTGTAATATTATTTTTAACAGAATGCTCACCTAGTCATTTCAAGTGCCACTCAGGACGGTGTGTTCTGGCTTCCAGAAGATGTGATGGCCAGGCCGACTGTGACGATGACAGTGATGAGGAAAACTGTGGTATGTATGTGCAATGGTACTTTTCTTGAATGTACAGTAATGACTAGAATAGAATAAGAAACTCTGTTAAAAATGTAAACTATTCACCGATAGTAGGACTAGGATTGAATGCTAATGCCTTTACTTCTTAAATTGTTGAACAGTATGGCATATATTTAAGTGTTTTTCCTAATTCTTGATTTCCTCTAAATTACACTTCCATATAATCCTGATATGTACAGTACCGTCCCCCTTATCCGTACAGATACGTTTCAAGACCCCCAGTGGATGCCTGAAACCATAGATTGTATGGAACTCCATATATGTAGTACTATCCTTTTTCCTACACATATGTACTTAATGATAGAGTTAAATGTATAAATTATGTGCAGTGAGAGATTAACAATAACTAATAATAAAATGGATCAATTATAACAATATATGGAAATAAAAGTAATGTGAATGTTGTTTCTCTCTCTCTCAAATACCTTATTGTACTGTGCCAACCTTTTTGAACCATGCTTAACCAGGGGTAACTGGAACTGTGGAAACTGAAACTGCAGATAGGGGTGGAGGGGGACTCCTATATTTGCAAACACTTAGTAAAAGGAGAAGCAACTCATAAATGTAAGGAATTATTTTTATTATTAAATTATAAGGCAATTGTTATCTGTTCTAAAGCCAAAATAGTAGTTCTTTTGCTTATGCTTCCCGTGTTACTAAATAGACATCTAGATACATGAAGACAGAGTTCAGACTCCAGCATTCTCAGTTTAATTGGAATTCATTCTTATGTCCTCTCATATATTTTCCATGTTGGCAAAGGATAAAACTCTTCTTGACATTTCTGCCATCGAGTTCCAAAATCACCAATGGAAAAACCATAAATTCCAATGGTAATTTGAGTGGAGTTCATTCTCATTTTATTTCCCTACAAATCTCTGTACTTGTATTAGGGAACAGATGTCAGACTATGGTCTTTAATACACAATATTTTAGAGGAAAGCAAAATGATTGAAGATCTATCCACAGAATGGTTTGGTTATGATTATTTAGCATTTCCTGTCTAAGAAGAATTGATACTGTTTCATGAAAACATATATGGCAGTAAAGCTTTTGAAATCATTTCATTCTTTTGGCCTTTGAAGTATGAAATATTGCCTTGCTCCATTAAGTGAATTTTCTGTGGTAAACATTGCCCTTCTGGTCTAGACAAAATGTCACAAGCAATCAACTGAAATCCTGTCAGCTCCTATAAATATGGACAAGTGCATCTTCTGGAAAACTCCAGCTGTCAGAATGATGGTACAATGGCTGGGTAATTTTGTTGTGGAGGAATGTACAGTGTTTTGAGAAGCTACTATTGTTTGCTTGTTTGTGGTTTTTTTTTTTAAGAAATAAATCAAAACTCATTGAATATCCCTTAATAAGTGGTTTATTGAGAATGTATTAGTTTTGTTCACTTAACTATGACTTTGATGGGTCATAGTATTTTGAGATGCAATTTAAAATAGATTATCTTAGATGGTTCAAAGAGGTTGCATGATACATTTTTGGGATGGCTAGACCTAAATTTGCAGTAGGGGACTAAATATTTGAGAAATACAAAAGCTTAGTTAAAAAACACACACACACACACACACACAGCCTTACCAAGACAAAAAATTCTAAGTTCTAGAATATATTCTCCAAAAAAGAAACTTTTTTTCCCCATTTATTTATTTTATTGCATTTTAGGTTTTGGGGTACATGTGAAGAACATGCAGGATTGTTGCATAGGTACACACGTGGCAGTGTGATTTGCTGCCTTCCTCCCCATCACCTACATCTGGCATTTCTCCCCTTGCTATCTCTCCCCAGCTTCCCACCCCCCACCGTCCCTCCCCTATTTCCCCCCAACTGACCCCAGTGTGTAGTGCTCCCCTCCCTGTGTCCATGTGCTCTCATTGTTCAACACCCGCCTATGAGTGAGAACATGCGGTGTTTGATCTTCTGCTCTTCTGTCAGTTTGCTGAGAATGAAGGTTTCCAGGTTCATCCATGTCTCTACAAAGGACCCAAACTCATCGTTTTTGATGGCTGCATAATATTCCACAGTGTATATGTGCCTCATTTTCCCTATCCAGTCTATCGTCGATGGGCATTTGGGTTGGTTCCAGGTATTTGCTATTGTAAACAGTGCTACAATGAACATTCGTGTGCACGTGTCCTTATAGTAGAACGATTTGTAATCCTTTGGATATATACCCAGTAATGGGATTGCTGGATCAAATGGAATTTCTATTTCTAGGTCATTGAGGAATCGCCACACTGTCTTCCACAATGGTTGAACTAATTTGCACTCCCACCAACAGTGCAAAAGTGTTCCTATTTCTCCACATCCTCTCCAGCATCTGTTGTCTCCAGATTTTTTAATTATTGCCATTCTAACTGGCGTGAGATGGTATCTCAATGTTGTTTTGATTTGCATTTCTCTGATGACCAGTGGTGATGAGCATTTTTTCATATGTTTGTTGGCTTCATGTCTGTCTTTCTTTGTAAAGTATCTTTTCATATCCTTTGCCCACTTTTGAATGGGCTTATTTGTTTTTTTCTTGTAAATCTGTTTTAGTTCTTTGTAAATTCTGGATAT
>NW_022438786.1:0-7214 GCF_009761245.1 Sapajus apella
ACCATGCTGTTTTGATTACTGTAGCCTTGTAGTATAGTTTGAAGTCCGGTAGTGTGATGCCTCCCGCTTTGTTCTTTTTGCTTAGAATTGACTTGGCTATGCGGGCTCTCTTTTGGTTCCATATGAAGTTTAAGGTGTTTTTTTCCAGCTCTGTGAAGAAGGTCATTGGTAGCTTGATGGGGATAGCATTGAATCTGTAAATTACTTTGGGCAGTATGGCCATTTTCACGATATTGATTCTTCCTAACCATGACAATGGAATGTTTCTCCATCTGTTTGTGTCCTCTCTTATTTCGTTGAGCAGTGGCTTGTAGTTCTCCTTGAAGAGGTCCTTTACATTCCTTGTTAGAAGCAGCACCACCCCCACAAAAGAACAGCAACCAGAAACTCTGGATTAAGAGTTTCACAGCAAGTGCAGCTGAACCCGGGACGGTCCAGCTCCTCTTCCAGGAGCTCTTGTAGAGCTGGCCTGGTGGTGACGAACTCTCTGAGTACTTGCATGCTCCCAAAGGATTTTATTTTTCCTTCACTTATGAAGCTTAGTTTTGCTGGATAGGAGATTCTGGGTTGAAAGTTCTTTTCTTTAAGGATGTTGAATATTGGCCCCCATTCTCTTCTGGCTTGTAGGGTTTCTGCTGAGAGATCTGCTGTGAGTCTGATGGGCTTCCCTTTGTGGGTAACCCAATCTTTCTCTCTGGTTGCCCTTAGTATTTTCTCCTTCATTTCAACCCTGGTGAATCTGACGATTATGTGCCTTGGGGTTGCTCTTCATGAGGAATATCTTTGTGGTGTTCTCTGTATTTCCTGGACTTGAATATTGGCCTGCCTTGCTAAGTTGGGGAAGTTTTCCTGGATAATATCCTGAAGAGTATTTTCCAGCTTGGATTCATTCTCTTCGTCGCATTCAGGTACGCCTATCAAACGTAGATTAGGTCTTTTCACATAGTCCCACATTTCTTGGAGATTTTGTTCATTCCTTTTTACCCTTTTTTCTCCAGTCTTGCCTTCCTGTTTTATTTCATTGAGTTGATCTTCGACCTCTGATATCCTTTCTTCTGCTTGGTCAATTCGGTTGTTGATACTTGTGCATGCTTCATGAAGTTCTCGTGTTGCGTTTTTCAGCTACATCAATTCACTTATATTCCTTTCTATTTTGTCCATTCTTGTTAGCATTTCATCAAATCTTTTTTCAAGGTTCTTAGTTTCTTTGCATTTGGTTAGAACATGTTCTTTAAGTTCACAGAAGTTTCTTACTACCCACCTTCTGAAGTCTGATTCTGTCATTTCATCACACTCGTTCTCCATCCAACCTTGTTCCCTTCTGGTGAGGAGTTGTGATCCCTTGTAGGAGGAGAGGTGTTCTGGTTTCGGGTGTTTTCATCCTTTTTGTGCTTGTTTCTTCCCATCTTTAAGGATTTATCCACCTGTCAACTTTGTAGTTGCTGGCTTTCAGATTGGGTCTCAAGTCTTTCAGATTGACGTTCTGTTTGTTGATGATGAGGTTATTTCTGTTTCTTGGTTTTCCTTCTGACAGTCTGGCCCCCCTGCTGTAGGTCTGCTGAGGTTCACTCCAGGCTCTGCTTGCCTGGGGTTCACCTGCAGCAGCTGCTGAACAGTAAGGGTTGTTACCAGTTTTCTTCTTCTGCTGTCTTTGTCCCAGAAGGATACCCACCTAGTGTCAATCTGATCTCTCTTTTATGAGGTGGCTCTTTGGATATATAGGGGTCAGGGAGCTGCTTGAGGAGACGGTCTCCTCTTTATAGGAGCTCAAATGGTGAGCTGTGAGCTCTGTTGTTCATTCAGAGCTGCTGGGCAGGTACGTTTAGGTCTGCTGCAGCAGAACTGATAAACTGCTTTTTGTTCCCAGGTGCTCTGTCCCAGGGATTTAGGGCTTTATGAGTTTCGGTTATGCTGCTGCCTTCTTTCTTTTTTTTTTTTTTCCTTCAGACCTGCCCAGCCCAGCAAGGAGGCAGCCTAGTCACTGTCTGCCTGTAGAGGCTTTGCTGAGCTGCTGTGGGCTCCGCCCAGCTGCCGAGTGAACTTCCCTGCAGTCCTGTTTATATGGGTGTAGTTAGAACTGCTTTGGCAATGGTGGCCCCCCTCTGTTGAGGCGGAGTCTCTCTGCAGTGGCGGGCTGCCTTGGCAACGGCGGGCTGCCTCAGCAATGGTAGGTTGCCTTGGCAATGGCGGGCTGCCTCAGCATTGGCCGACTACCTCTGTCGTGGCGGGCTGCCTTCGTAATGGCGGACGCTCCTCCGCCACAGAGCTGGACCTTCCCGGGTTCAGCTGCGCTTGCTGTGAAACTGTCAATCCAGAGTTTCTGGTTGCTGTTCTTTTGTGGGGGTGGGACCAGCCGAGCCTGATCGCCTGGCTCCCTGCCTCAGAGCCTTTTTTAAGTTGGTGTTTCAGTCGCCTGTTGAAGAGGCGCCGGGGTCTGTTTGTTTTCCCCTGCGGCCACTCACTGAGCTGGCTTAAATAGCGGCACTGAGGTTCGTGGTGCTTTTTTTGCTTTTTTTTTTTGCCCTGGAATCTGCTGTCCTGGTTTCCTGCTCAGTCCCCTTTTTAAACAGACGAATGGGCAACTTCTCGTGGCTCCAATTGCCAGCCAAAAGGGCACCTGGACCGGTGTATTTTGCATGGAGAACTGCTGCTCTGGGGCGCCGACAAAGCAGCCACGTGGAGCAAAGCAGCGGCGCCAGCCGGCACAGCCGCGCTGGCCGAGAGCCCGCTGGTGACCCATGGAGCTCCTCCACCTGGGAATTTCCTAGTCTGTGGGCAATAAAAATGCAGCGTCCACTCACCCTCTGTGCTTTCACTGGGAATTGCAATCCTGAGCTGTTCCTAAACAGCCATCTTGGATCCTCCCCGCAGATTTTTTTCTATAGAGTTGTTTGAGCATTTTATATATTCTGGATATTAATCACTTATCAGATGGATATTTTGCAAATATTTTCTCCTATTCTGTGGGTTGTCTGTTGACTTTCCTTTTCTGTGCAAAAGCTTTTTAACTTTATGTAATCCCATTTTTCCTTTTTTGCTTTGGTTGTTTGTGTTCATGGGATATTACTTAAGAAATCTTTGTGCAGTTCAGTGTACTGGAAAGTTTCCCGAATATTTTCTTCTAATAGTTTCATATTTTGAAGTCTTAGATTTGTCTTTATTCATTTTGATTTGATTTTTTAATATATGTGAGAGATGGGGTCTAGTTTCATTCTTCTGCATATGGATATCCAGTTTTCTCAGCACCATTCATTGAAGAAACTGTCCTTTCCCCAATGTATGTTCTTGAAAGCTTTGTTGTAAATGAGTTCACTGTGGATGTATGAGTTTGGTTTTGGTTTTCTCTTCTGTTTTCTTGGCCGTGTCTGTTTTTATGCTAGTACCATGCTGTTTTGGGTATTGTAGCTCTGTAGTATAAGTTGAAGTCAGGTAATGTGATTCCTCTAGTTCTTTTTGCTCAGGATAGCTTTGGCTTATCTGAGTCTTTTGTGGTTCCATATCAATTTTAGGATTTTTTTTCTATTTCTGTGAAGAATGTCATTGGTGTTTTAATAGGGATTGTATTGAATTTGTAGATTGCTTTACATAGTAATGTAATTTGGATATTTGTCCCTGCTCAAATATCATGTTGAGATGTAATCCCTAATGTTGGAGGTGGGGCCTGATGGAAGGTGTTTGGATCATGGTGAGTGATCCCTCATAATTGTCTTGGGTCATCTCCTTGGTGATAAGTGAGCTCTTGCTCTACAATCATATGATATCTGGTCATTTAAAGGTGCTTCAGCACCTCTTCCCCTCCTGCCTCTCTTGCTCCTTCTTTACTATGTGATGTGCCTGCTCCCCTTTTACTTTTCACTGTGACTGTAAGCTTCCTGAGGCTTTCCTAGAAGCTGAGCAGATATTGTCACCATGCTTCTTGTAAAGCCTGCAGAACCATTAGTCAATTAAACCTCTTTTCTTTATAAATTATCCAGTCTCAGATATTTCTTTATAACAACACAAGAATGGCTTAATACAGAAAATTGGTACTAGAAGTTTGATATTGCTATAAAGATAGGTATGTTTGTGGAAGTGACTTTGGAACTGGGTAACAGTTGAAAGAGTTTGGAGAGCTCAGAAGAAGACAGGAAGATGAAGGAAAGTTTGGAACTTCTTAGAAATTGGTTAACTGATTGTGACCAAAATTCTGATAGTGATATGGACAGTAAAGGCAAGGTTGACGAGATCTCAGATGCAAATGTGGAGCTAATTGGGAACTGAAGCAAAGCTCACCCATGTTATGTGTTAGAAAAGAGCTTGGCTGCATTCTGTTCATACCCTAAGGATCTGCGGAAGTTGGAACTAGAGAGTGAAAATTTAGGGTATCTGATGAAAGAAATTTCTAAGCAACAAAGTATTCAAGAGGTAGCCTGGATGCTTCTAACAGCCTGTGCTAGGATACAGGAGCAAAGAAATGACTTAAAGTTGGAACTTTTCCTTAAAAGGGAAGCAGAGCATAAAAGTTTGGAAAATTTATAGCCTAGGTATGTGGTAAAGAAAGAAAAAGCTTTTTCAGTAGAGAAATTCAGGCAGGCTGAATTGCCAGAGAAATTTCTATAACTGAACAGGAGCAAACAGTTAATAACTAAGATGATGGGAAAATACCTTGAAGGCCTTTCAGAGATCTCTCAGGCAGTCTCTCCCTTCACAAGCCTAGGAGGACTAAATGGTTTCACAGGCCAGGCCCCGGTCCCCACTACCCTTTGCAGCCTCGGGACACTGCTTCCTGCATCCAGGCTGCTCTAGCTTTAGCCATGGCTCAAAGAGGCCCATGTATAGGTCAAGCTGCTACTTTGTAGAATGCAAACTCTAAGCCTGTACATTTCTATGTGGGATTAAGCCTGAAGGTGCACAGACAGCAAGAGTGCATGAGGCTTGGCAGCCTCTGCCTAGATTTCAGAGGATGTATGAGAAAGCCTGGGTGCCCAAGCAGAAGCATGCTGCAGGGGTGGAGTCCCCACAAAGAACTTCTGCCAGGGCAATGCAGAAGGGAAATGTGGGGCTGGAGCCCCCACACAGAGTCCCCAATGGGTCACTGCCTTGTGGAGCTGTGGGAAGTAGGCTGCTGCCCTCCAGACTCCAGAATCGTAGATCCACTGGCAGCTTGCATGCTGTGCATGGAAAAGCTTCTGGCATTTAACAACCTGTGAAAGTAACCATGGGGACTGAATTCTGCAAAGCCACAGGGGCAGAGCTGCCCAAGGCCTTGGGAGCCCACCTCTTGCACCAGTGTGTCCTGGATGCAGTATATGGAGTCAAAGGCAATTATTTTGGAGCTTTAAGATTTAATAAGCTTAAATCTCATTGACTGCTCTGCTGGGTTTTGGGCTTCCATGGGGCCTGTAGCCCCTTTCTTTTAGCCAATTTATCCCTTTTGAAATCGGAATGTTTACCCAGTGCCAATCAGCCATTGTATCTTGGAAGTAAATAACTTGTTTTGATATTACAGGCTTATAGGTAGAAGGAACTCATTTCGATTTGGGATAAGACTTTGGATTTGGTACTTGAAACATTTGAGTTAACGCTGGAATGAGTTAAGACTTTGGGGGAGCTATTGAGAAGGGATGATTGCATTTTGAAATATGAGAAAGACTTGAGATTTGGGATAAGACAGAGCAGAATGGTGTAGTTTGAATATTTTTCCCTACCCAAATGTCATGTTGAGATGTAATCCCTAGTATTGAAGTGGGGTCTGGTGGCGGGTGTTTGGATCATGGGGGGCAGATCCTTCATGAATGGTTTGAGCCATTCATTGCTTTGGTGGTAAGTGAACTTTCACTCTGAGTTCACAGGAGATCTGGTTATGGCATCCCCCTCCAACTCTCTGTCTCCCTCTTGTTCCTGCTTTTGCCATGTGACATGCCTGCTCCTTCTTTACCTGCTGCCATAATTGTAAGCTTCATGAGGCCTCCCTAGAAACCAAGCAGACTCTAGGCTTCCTGTAAAGCCTATAGAACCATGAACCAAATAAATCTCTTTATAAGTTATGCAGTATCAGGTATTTCTTTACAGCAGTGCAAGAATGGCCCAATACACATAGTATGCAAAGTTTAACAATATTGATTCTTCCAATCCATGAACATGGATTATCTTTCTGTGTTTTGTGTTCTGTTTAATTTGTTTCATCCGTTTCATGGTTTTTATCACAGAGACCTTTCACTTCTTTGGTTAAGTCAATTTCCAGGTATTTTACTTTATTTGTGGCTTTTGTAAATGAGATTACTTTCATGATTTCTCTTTTAAACTTTTTGTCATTTGCATGTAAAAATGCTATTAATTTCTGTATGTTGATTTTGTATCTTGCAACGTTACTGAATTTGTTTATCAGTTCTATGGTTTTTTGGTGGAGTCTTTAGGTTTTTCCAAAGATAAGATCATATCATTTGCAATCAAGAATAATTTGACTTGTTTCCAATTTGGATGCCCTTTATTTCTTTCTCTTATTTAACTGCATCAGCTAGGACTCCTATTACTATATGGAACAACAGTGGTGAGAATGGGTATTCTTGTCATGTTTCAGATCTTAGACATAAGGCTTTCAGTTTTTCTCCATTTGGTTTGATACTAGCTGTAGGTCTGTCATAAATGGCTTTTATTTTGCTGAGGTATGTTCCTTCTTACCTAGGTTTTGGAGAGGAATTTTTTTTTTCAGAAACGAATACTGAATTTTATCAGAAGCATCAACTGAAATGATCATATGGTTTTTGTCCTTCATTCTGTCAATATGATATATCACATTGATTGATTTGCATATGTTACATCATCTTTGCATCACTCCTATAAATCCTAAATGGTCATGATGAATGACCTCTTAATGTGTTGTTGAATTCAGTTTGCTGTTATTTTGTTGAGGACTTTTACATCAATGTTCATCAAGGAGATTGGCTTGTAGTTTTCTTTTTTTTATGTGTCTGTGTCTAGCTTTGGTATCAGGGTAATCCTGGCTTCATAGAATGAGTTTGAATGTATTCCCTCATCCTCTATTTTTTGGAGTAGGTTGAGCAGGATTGGTATTAATTCTTCTTTGCTTAAGCATTTGGCAAAATTTAGCAGTGAAGCCATTGGGTCCCAGGCTTTTTTTTTTTTTTTTTTTTTTTTTGCTGAAAAACTTTTATTTATTACTTAGATATAATTATTTATTTTTTTGTTCTTTTTTTTTTTTTTTTCATGTTTCT
>NW_022438786.1:7314-12227 GCF_009761245.1 Sapajus apella
TGCTGAAAAACTTTTAATTATTACTTAAGTAGCATTACTTATTATTCTGTTCAGGTTTTAGATTTTTTCATGGTTCAATCTTAGTAGGTTTTAGACTTCTAGGAATATATTCATCTCGCATAGGTTTTCCAATTTATTGGTATATAGTTACTCATTGTAGCCTCTGATGATCCTTTGAATTTCTGCAGTATTGGTGACTAAGTCACAAGTCAAAGTTCTTCTCACTCTTCTCCATCCCACAAACAGGTTATGGAAGAGTGGTAGTGGTCTCTCCTCATGATCACTACTACCCCAGGCCCATGACAAGCACTGCCATAATACCGGTGTTCACTCAGGGTCCAACAGCTCTTCAGTCAGCCTCTCGTGAATGCTGCCAGGCCTGGGACTCTCACTTCAGGACAGTGGGCTTGTCTCTGACTCAGGGCACATCCAGGAATATCATCCAAGAGCCAGGGCTTAGAATCGGGGACCCCCGAGAGTCCACTTGATGTTCTACCTGACTGTGGCCGAGCCTGGTACCTAAACTGCAAGACAAAGTTCCTTTTACTCTTCCTTCTCCTCTTCTCAGGCAGGAGTTTCTCCCTGTAGCCGGCACAGCTGGGAATGTGCTGAGTCATACCTGAAGCCAGCACATCTCAGAGTCTCACTGAAGGCTCATGGGCAAGTATTGCCTGAGTACTGCTGCTGATTATTCAAGGCCCAAGGGCTCTTTAGTCAGCTGGTAATTAATTCTGCCCAGGACTGCGTCCTTTTCTTCAAGGCAGTGGGTTCCCTTTGGTTGAAGGTATGTCTAGAAATGTTGTCTGGAAGTTAGGGCCTGGAATGGGAACTCAGGGCAGGACTCTGCCTGGTCCTCAGTTCTACTGTGGCTAAGCTGATATCCAAGTTGCAAAAAGTCCCCTTTACTCTCCCCTCTCCTCTCCTCAAGCAGAAGAAATGAGTTCTTTTTGAGCTGGGAGCTGTGCCTGCCTGGGTTTGGGGAAGGGGTGGCACAGGCACTCTCTTGGCCACCCTGTGGCATACACTAGATTGCATGCCCCGAAGTCCACGGACACCAAGCACTGCACAGCACCAGCACTTACCCAATAATTGCAGTCCCTGTGGGCTAAACTGCTTTTCAGGTTTATTAAGGACCCGAAAGCACTTTAGACCGTGGTGGTCAGGCTTGCCAGAACTTAAGTCTGACCACTGGGATGGGTGATTCCCCTTTGGCTGGGGTTGGTCTAAATGCTCCCTCCATATGTGGGCACTGGCTGAGCTCTGCTTGGTGTTGCTTTCTGCTGTGACAGGACAGCACTGAGTTTGTTCCAATGCAAAGTCCCACAATCACTGCACTCTCCTTCCTGCAAGTGCACACATTCTCTCTTTCTTGGTGCCATGCAGCTCTTGCTGTGGATTGGGGGAGGGGCAGCGTTGATGATTCAAGACTGTCTTTCCTACCCTTTTCAGCGCTTTTTCAGTGATCTGAAATTAAAAGCAGGTATTAGGATTGCTCATATGATTTTTAGCTCTTATGAAGGTGCTTTTTTGTGTGGAAATTTGTTCAGGTTGGTGTTCCTGCAGAAAGAACAGTTGGTGGAGGCTTCTATTTGGCCATCTTGCTCCATCTTTCCCACAAAAAATCATTTTAAAATTAAAAATAATGAACTCAGATATGAGTTTAATTAGTACTCCAGGTGTTTCTAAAACTGTACTTCACTTACAGAGCCCATTTTGAATGGATGCTTTTATTCTAGGGATCCTGAAGGCAAAGGTGAACATCAAACCTTGGTTTCTTCCAGTAAAAAACATTTGGGGACCATGGCAATATAGGACCATTAAGCAGAGAAATGGAATTGTGGACCAGGTAGAAAGATGAGGGCGTGGAAATGATTTTGACACATTGAGAGATGCTAGGTAGTCAGGAGCACTGACTCCACAAGGCATGTCAGGCTCTGGCAATTGTTTGGTTGTCCCATTTGGAAAGAAACTTAATCATTGTAATACATAGATGTTAAACTGCTTATCTAGAGAGATGAGGCCAAGAATGAAGGAGAAAGATGCTGATTAACAGGCAGAAGAATGCCAAAGTGAAATGGCTATTTCGCTTTTCAAGGACCACCTTTACCTTCAAGACAACATCCTACAAGTAAATACATAAATTCGCCGATGTTTCTGGGTTTTCAGCCCTTTAACTGTAATATTATTTTTAACAGAATGCTCACCTAGTCATTTCAAGTGCCACTCAGGACGGTGTGTTCTGGCTTCCAGAAGATGTGATGGCCAGGCCGACTGTGACGATGACAGTGATGAGGAAAACTGTGGTATGTATGTGCAATGGTACTTTTCTTGAATGTACAGTAATGACTAGAATAGAATAAGAAACTCTGTTAAAAATGTAAACTATTCACCGATAGTAGGACTAGGATTGAATGCTAATGCCTTTACTTCTTAAATTGTTGAACAGTATGGCATATATTTAAGTGTTTTTCCTAATTCTTGATTTCCTCTAAATTACACTTCCATATAATCCTGATATGTACAGTACCGTCCCCCTTATCCGTACAGATACGTTTCAAGACCCCCAGTGGATGCCTGAAACCATAGATTGTATGGAACTCCATATATGTAGTACTATCCTTTTTCCTACACATATGTACTTAATGATAGAGTTAAATGTATAAATTATGTGCAGTGAGAGATTAACAATAACTAATAATAAAATGGATCAATTATAACAATATATGGAAATAAAAGTAATGTGAATGTTGTTTCTCTCTCTCTCAAATACCTTATTGTACTGTGCCAACCTTTTTGAACCATGCTTAACCAGGGGTAACTGGAACTGTGGAAACTGAAACTGCAGATAGGGGTGGAGGGGGACTCCTATATTTGCAAACACTTAGTAAAAGGAGAAGCAACTCATAAATGTAAGGAATTATTTTTATTATTAAATTATAAGGCAATTGTTATCTGTTCTAAAGCCAAAATAGTAGTTCTTTTGCTTATGCTTCCCGTGTTACTAAATAGACATCTAGATACATGAAGACAGAGTTCAGACTCCAGCATTCTCAGTTTAATTGGAATTCATTCTTATGTCCTCTCATATATTTTCCATGTTGGCAAAGGATAAAACTCTTCTTGACATTTCTGCCATCGAGTTCCAAAATCACCAATGGAAAAACCATAAATTCCAATGGTAATTTGAGTGGAGTTCATTCTCATTTTATTTCCCTACAAATCTCTGTACTTGTATTAGGGAACAGATGTCAGACTATGGTCTTTAATACACAATATTTTAGAGGAAAGCAAAATGATTGAAGATCTATCCACAGAATGGTTTGGTTATGATTATTTAGCATTTCCTGTCTAAGAAGAATTGATACTGTTTCATGAAAACATATATGGCAGTAAAGCTTTTGAAATCATTTCATTCTTTTGGCCTTTGAAGTATGAAATATTGCCTTGCTCCATTAAGTGAATTTTCTGTGGTAAACATTGCCCTTCTGGTCTAGACAAAATGTCACAAGCAATCAACTGAAATCCTGTCAGCTCCTATAAATATGGACAAGTGCATCTTCTGGAAAACTCCAGCTGTCAGAATGATGGTACAATGGCTGGGTAATTTTGTTGTGGAGGAATGTACAGTGTTTTGAGAAGCTACTATTGTTTGCTTGTTTGTGGTTTTTTTTTTTAAGAAATAAATCAAAACTCATTGAATATCCCTTAATAAGTGGTTTATTGAGAATGTATTAGTTTTGTTCACTTAACTATGACTTTGATGGGTCATAGTATTTTGAGATGCAATTTAAAATAGATTATCTTAGATGGTTCAAAGAGGTTGCATGATACATTTTTGGGATGGCTAGACCTAAATTTGCAGTAGGGGACTAAATATTTGAGAAATACAAAAGCTTAGTTAAAAAACACACACACACACACACACACAGCCTTACCAAGACAAAAAATTCTAAGTTCTAGAATATATTCTCCAAAAAAGAAACTTTTTTTCCCCATTTATTTATTTTATTGCATTTTAGGTTTTGGGGTACATGTGAAGAACATGCAGGATTGTTGCATAGGTACACACGTGGCAGTGTGATTTGCTGCCTTCCTCCCCATCACCTACATCTGGCATTTCTCCCCTTGCTATCTCTCCCCAGCTTCCCACCCCCCACCGTCCCTCCCCTATTTCCCCCCAACTGACCCCAGTGTGTAGTGCTCCCCTCCCTGTGTCCATGTGCTCTCATTGTTCAACACCCGCCTATGAGTGAGAACATGCGGTGTTTGATCTTCTGCTCTTCTGTCAGTTTGCTGAGAATGAAGGTTTCCAGGTTCATCCATGTCTCTACAAAGGACCCAAACTCATCGTTTTTGATGGCTGCATAATATTCCACAGTGTATATGTGCCTCATTTTCCCTATCCAGTCTATCGTCGATGGGCATTTGGGTTGGTTCCAGGTATTTGCTATTGTAAACAGTGCTACAATGAACATTCGTGTGCACGTGTCCTTATAGTAGAACGATTTGTAATCCTTTGGATATATACCCAGTAATGGGATTGCTGGATCAAATGGAATTTCTATTTCTAGGTCATTGAGGAATCGCCACACTGTCTTCCACAATGGTTGAACTAATTTGCACTCCCACCAACAGTGCAAAAGTGTTCCTATTTCTCCACATCCTCTCCAGCATCTGTTGTCTCCAGATTTTTTAATTATTGCCATTCTAACTGGCGTGAGATGGTATCTCAATGTTGTTTTGATTTGCATTTCTCTGATGACCAGTGGTGATGAGCATTTTTTCATATGTTTGTTGGCTTCATGTCTGTCTTTCTTTGTAAAGTATCTTTTCATATCCTTTGCCCACTTTTGAATGGGCTTATTTGTTTTTTTCTTGTAAATCTGTTTTAGTTCTTTGTAAATTCTGGATAT
>NW_022438787.1:0-9185 GCF_009761245.1 Sapajus apella
AATGTCTAAAGAGAGGGTCTGGATTCCTCGCGTCAGCGGCCTGCGCAGGGCCCTTGGGGCGAATCGCGGCGCGCTTCGGGGCGACCGCCCTCTCTCGTGGGGAGGGGCGACGGGCCGGCGGCGGGGGCCGGGGCGAGCGCGCCTGCGCGCTGGGCGGCCTTTTCACGTGTCGGGAGGGCCGTATCGCGGGTCTCTCCTTGCCACGGTGCGCCAGAGCGGAGTACGAGTCTGAGGCTGAGGGAGTCATGGTGAGTCCCATGTGGCCACAAGGCTCGCAGACCCGGGCCTGTCTGAGGCGTGTGGGGAGCCCGGACGGCCCTCTTTTGTTGGGCCCCCCGGGAGGGGTTGGGGGGCCACTTAGTGACCGCCGCTCGCCGGTACCTTGGAGCGTCTAGGCCTGCCCGATCCTTTTCTCCGCCGAGGGCTCGTTGCACGCGCGTGTGCTGCGGGTGTGTGAGGCGGTGGGGGGGGGGCGAGAACCGGGACGCACGGGCAGCGTCCCACCTGCTTCTGCAGGACCTTTTTGAGTGTGTAATATCTTGGGTGAAAAGCATGGTCCCAGGCAGGGAGATTGACCCAGCGTTTCCTGAAAAATTTCCGGAGAAACCTGTAGAAGGAAAACATTTGACCTTGGCATAAACTAAGGTTGACCTTAAAGCTGGTCAGGTTGCTCACCGGGGGAGCGACAACGACCCCTAACAGGCGTAAGGAATCGGGAATTAAACTTGGAATATTGGTTAGTACCTTCGAATGCGTTTCCTTAACGAGTAATGAGGTTTGGTGTTAAGTTTCAAAGCCACAGCGTGTTGAGATGTATAACACGGTGGCGTTGCCTATTGACAATGTAATTACATTTAGTGTTTGTTTCAAAACATTTCTCTTCCTACAGGCAGGACAGGCGTTTAGAAAGTTTCTCCCACTCTTTGACCGAGTATTGGTTGAAAGGAGTGCTGCTGAAACTGTAACCAAAGGAGGCATTATGCTTCCAGAAAAATCTCAAGGAAAAGTATTGCAAGCAACAGTAGTCGCTGTTGGATCGGGTTCTAAAGGAAAGGTAAATGGGGGATGCGGTGGAACTTTTTTTTGTGAAGGAGTCTCGCTGTGTCGCCGAGGCTGGAGTGCAGTGGCGCGATCTCAGCTCACTGCAACCTCCATCTCTCGGTTTCAAATAATTCTTCTGCCTCAGCGTCCGGAGTAGCTGGAACTACTGGAGCGTGCCACCACGCCCAGCTAATTTTTGTATTTTTAGTAGAGACGGTTTCACCATATTGACCAAGCTGGTCTCAAACTCCTGACCTCGTGACCCATCCACCTCGGCCTTCCAACGTGCTGCGATTACAGGCGTAAGCCACCGTGTCCGGCCGTGGAACTCTTTTTTTTTTTCAGTGTGAGAAGTGGCTAATATAAAGTTGCCTATTTTATATGATCAGTGCTGTGATGCTTATTTTATGTGATAGTTTCGGAGTATTAAAAATTGTCCTCAATAGTAATTTGGTAGCCTAGTATGATCAGTGTTTTCCTTACATTCTAAATTTTTAATAAGACGAAAGAGGCTGCGTGTGGTGGTTTACACCTATTCAAAACCAGCCTGGGCAACATAGCCCTCCTGTCTACAAAAAAAAAAAGAAAAAAAGAAAAAAACCTCTAAAAAAGATATGCTTTAAGGTAAAGTGATGGGGCATTTAAAAATTGAGAGGAAACTTGGACTGTTCGTTTAACCCCTAACATATTGAAGCTGCTGTAATCTTAACCACTTGGGGCCTTAGTTGGTATACCTATTCGAAGAACAGGTTGGTCAGTCTTGTCCTGCTGCCTGGGACAGCTTTGAATGCCACCCAACACAAATCTGTAAACTTTGTTAAAATCTGAGATTTCTTTTGCAATTTAAAGTTCATCAGCTACTGTTAATGCTAGTGTATTTTATGTGTGGCCCAACACAGTTCTTCCAGTGTGGCCTAGGGAAGCCAAAAGATTGGACACCACCTGTGTTTTAGATGTTCCTCAGTTGACTGGTTAGACCTCAGGCTTCTAAAGGGTGTCAGCCAAAATACACAGTAAATGCTGTTGGAGCCAAATAATGTTAACTGCATTCTTCCAGTTGCTTCTAAGAAAGAAAGCTCTACTCAGGAGCTGTCACAAAATTAGGAATAGGAAGACCTTGGGGAATGGACACTTAGCTGCAGTACCTTTCCCCAAATCTGTACTTCAGAAAAAAGGGAACAATCACAAGAGAAGCCTATGTTCTAAATCCAGAAAAATAAACGTTGAAAGAAGGAAAATATGACCATTTGTATATGGCATTTTCTGAGTGCCGGCTACTGTTGCAGGTTTATCTCACATAGTTGATTGGTTATGTTAATATTTAACAATTATAAAGTTAGTTTTAGTTAACTAAAGTTAGCTTCTCCAGAATATTTTCTTGAAATTTTACATTGGAGTCAGGTTTTAGTTTAAGCCACTGTGCGTTTATTATTTCAGAGTGTAACTACAGTGGTATTTTTGAGTGAAGATCTACAGTTGTAGTATGAGTCGTATCACTTAGCCCCAAGTATATTTTTAGCATAAGTGGATTTGGGTGAGCATGTTTCATTAGTTGTAGTGATGTGAAAGTTAACTGTATATGTTTGGTGAACTAGATGTCTTTGCTAATAAACATCCTTCCTTTCCTAAGGGTGGAGAGATTCAACCAGTTAGCGTGAAAGTTGGAGATAAAGTTCTTCTCCCAGAATATGGAGGCACCAAAGTAGTTCTAGATGACAAGGTGTGTAAACTTAATAATTCTAAAAAGAAGCCAAATATTTGCAATTAGTTGTCTTAATTAACGGTTTCTTCACTTGCAGGATTATTTCCTATTTAGAGATGGTGACATTCTTGGAAAGTACGTAGACTGAAATAAGTCACTATTGAAATGGCATCAATGTGAAGCTGCCCATTCCACTGAAGTTCTGAAATCTTTCATCATGTAAATAATTTCCATATTTCTCTTTTATAATAAACTAATGATAACTGATGACATTTAGTGTCTCCAAAATTGTTTCCTTGTACTGATACAAACATTTCCAAATAAAAATATATAAACGAGTGGTTAATCTTTAGTTATTTTAAGGTGGTTTTAGGGCTCTCTAGTTGATGCTTTTTTCTGTTTTTCAAATAACCAGAGAATTTTGGGAAACAAGATTTTCTAGGTCGGTACATTTTCACACAGAAACTAAATTTATTATTTTTTGAGTTGGGGGGTCTCATGCTGTTGGCGGGGCTGGAGTGCAGTGGCACGATCTCCGCTCACTGCAACCTCTGCTTCTCAGGTTCAAGCAATTCTCCTGCCTCACCTTCCCGAGTAGCTGGGATTATAGGCGCCTGCCACCACTCCCAGAATTTAGGTTTATTAATAGATGATTGATACTGATAACAAGCCATGGATTTACTTTATTTCTTTGAATCAGAGTCTCACTCTGTCACTCAGGCTGGAGTGCAATGGCACGATCTCGGCTCACTGCAACCTCTGCCTCCCAGGTTCAAGCGATTCCCCTGTCTCAGCCTCCTGAGTAGTTGGGACTACAGGTGCGTGCCAACACGCCTGGCTAATTTTTTGTCTTTCTGGTAGAGACGGGGTTTCACTGTTAGCCAGGATGGTCTTGATCTCCTGACCTCGTGATCCATCCGCCTTGGCCTCCCAAAGTTTTGGGATTACAGGTGTGAGCCACCATGCCTGGCCCATTTCATTTTTAAAAACAACACTACTACATAATTTGTTAAAAAAAAAAAATCGGAGGCAAATAATTGCCAGGTGTGGTGGCTCACACCTGTAATCCCAGCACTTTGGGAGGCCAAGGCGGGTGGATCACTTGAGGTCAGGAGTTTGAGACCAGCTTGGCCAACAAGGCGAAATCCCATCTCTACTAAACATACAAAAAAAAAAAAAACAAAACTGGTGTGGTCATGGCGTGTACCTGTAGTGTTAACTACTCAGAAGGCTGAGGCAGGAGAATTGCTTGAACCTAGGAGGCAGAGGTTGCAGTGAGCCAAGACTGTGGCACTGGGTGACAGAGTGAGACTCCGTCTTGAAGAAAAAACATTTATATATGAGGTACGATATATACATATATATATAATAGCTAACATTGGCTGAATGCCTTCTCTCCAGGCTGGGCACTATGTGATAGAGTAGCTAATAGGAGCATTTTCTAGGTGTTGGCTGCGGTTGAAGGTGCTTTTCATGTGTTAATTGGTTTAATCGTTTCTTTTTTCTTTTTTTTTTTCTTTTTGTTTAATCTTTCAACAACCTTATGAGATAGCTACTGTTCTCATCTTGCAGATGAGAAAGCTAAGGTGTAGAGGGGTTAAGTAATAACCAAGGTGGCTCCGTGGTAAGTGGCAAAGCCAACACAGTTCACCTCCAGATGTTGCTATTTAAAACTTGATCCTTTATAGCCTTGGCTACTTTGTTAATTCTAAGCACTTAATACACATTATTTCAATTAATCCTGGTGCTACCCATTGTGGTATGGGTAATAGGTAATCCCAAATGGTATATGGCACTTAGGTGCCTAGTACACCATGTGTTGAATTTAACAAAACAGTCACAGCAGAGGATAAATAGCTTGATGTAGCTGTAGCAGCTAGGGAGAAGTGTTAAGATTAAAATCCAGTAATGCTACACTCGAATTTGGTTGGGTGCAGTGGCTCATGCTCATAATCCTAGCACTTTGGGAGGCTGAGGTGGGCAGATCTCCTGAGTACAGGTGTTTGAGACAGCCTGGGCAACATGGTAAAACCCTGTCTCTACAAAAAATACAAAAAAGCTACTTGGGCTGAGGTGGGGAGGTTAAGGCTATGGTGACCTGAGATTGTGCTACCACACTGCACTCTGGGTGACAGAAGGAGACCTTGTCTTTAAAAAAAAGTCCTCCACTAGAATTGATTACCAACCCTTAAACTCAACTATTAGCTATCAGCTTAGTAGTCAAACTTATTTTCTAGGTTTAATTCTCTATAGTCTGATCATGTCTTTTAAAGGGTGTGTCCGTATTTATTTTGAAAGGAATTAAAATCTAAAGGTTTAAATGGCATGGAATAATGATCTCAACTTTTGATCATCTTCTCATCTGTAAAGTAGTAGGTACTTCCACTATATGTATATTTACGTTTATGCACGTGTTACTGCCTTTGGTATATTAAAGCTTACATTTTGTCAAACTTAGATATTGGAATTATGCCTAAAAGTTCTTATATTATCTAAGTGGATTATCATACTCTGCCCACGCACAGCTAGATAATATGCTTTGCACATCATAACCTTGGGAGCTCAGATTTTTCTGTATTACCAATGAGAAACCGTGACTCCAGAGATAAAGAAATCGTTCCAAGGCCATGTGGCTAATAACTTGTAGAGTTAAGAATCCGTTCAAAGGCTATGGCTTTCCCATTACTCTCCAATGCTATTTTCCTAAGACCCAAACAAATTAGTTTTGATGTCTAAGGTAATAGGTCCCAAAGCTTGGTTCATCCTTGTAATTGCCTAGTAAACTTAAAATTTCAGGGCGTCATCCAAACCTACTAAATCAGAAGAATAAAAGAATTTTTGAACACAGAAGCAGTCTCACTGTGATGCTTGCCTAGCAGAATTGCTAAATAAATATTTTTTGAGACACGGCGTTACTCTGTCTATCCAGCTGAAGTGCAGTGGTATGATTATAGCTCACTGCAGCCTTGAACTCTTGGGCTCAAGCAATTCTCCCATTTCAGCCTCCAGAGTAGCTGGAAGTACAGGCCTGTGTCACCATGTGTGGGTAATTATTTTTATTTTTTAGACAGGGTCCTCCTCTAGTGCTCAGGCTAAAGTGCAGTGGTGCTATCACAGCTCACTGCAGCATTGACCTGCCAGGCTCAATTGATCCTCCCACCTCAGCCTCCCAAGCAACTGGGACTACACATGCATCCCACCATACCTGGCTAATTTTTTTTTTTTTTGAGATGGTGTCTTACTCTGTTGCCCAGGCTGGAGTGCAGTGGCACAATCTTGGCTCACTGCGACCTCTGCCTCCCAGTTCAAGTGATTCTCCTGCCTCAGCTTCCTGAGTAGCTGGGATTATAGGCGTCTGCCACTGTGCCTAGCTGATTTTTGTGTTTTTAGTAGAGATGGGGTTTCACCATGTTGGCCAGGCTGGTCTTGAACTCCTGACCTCAGGTGATCCACCTGTCTCGGCCTCCCAACCTGCAGAGATTACAGGCATGAGCCACTACACTCAGCCAATTTTTGTATTTTTTTGTAGAGATCAGGTTTCACTAAATTGCCCAGACTGGTCTCAAACTCCTGGGCTGAAGGGATCCTCCCACCTTGGCCTCCCAAAGTGCTGGAATTACAGGTGCATAATTTATTTTTTGGTGAATGGTGTATGTACCTATTTTTTTAGAGATGGGTTTCACTGTGCTGTCCAGGCTGGTCTTGCTCTCCTGAGCTCAATCTTCCTGCCTCAGCCTCCAGCGAAGCTGGGACTACTTTATTTTTTAAAATTAATTCGTAGCTTGTTGTCACAACTTTACTTACTGGATTATTCTATTCTCCTTACACAACACCCCTTACCGAGACCAGTTGAGATCCCCACCCAGGCAGTGCTGGAGGCATTAAGAAGCAGACACCCAGATATAACAGCAAATAAGAGTATCCGCGGGCCAATAGCCTTCTGAGCTGAGAACCTCAGGGGCTGACAGCATTCTGGGCTGAGGGCCTTGAGCAGATTCTGACCCACATAGTTATTCTCTCTGAACAGGTGATTATTATTAACAAGTATTCTGTGTTTTCTCATAGAACCAAGATAAACTAGGTAGGCAGCTGGTGCCTGCTTACCACTGATCAAAGCCAAACTAGAAGCATTCTCCACAAGGAAGCCACGGGGCAGGGTCACATATCCCATGCTTAAAGAATTGTTTTAACTGGTGTATGATACACTTATACTGTCTTGCTACTTTAGAATGTCCCAAGTAGTTTTCCACTTGGGGAGCAGTGGCGGCTAGGTTTTCCTTGCCATTGTTCTTCTTAACAATATATTTTATCACACACTCAGCATTTCTCAACAACACCCCACCTCCCTTCTCTCTGTGCCCAGAAATCAGATATGTTACCTTGATCATACATGACATTTCTAAATATGCCTATTCCTGGGTTTAATAATTTGTTCCATTGACCTCCCTATTCTACCACATTGCTTTCAATGTAAATAGCTTTATATTTGTTTGATATCTGATAAGGCAAGTCCTCCCTATACCTGCTCACCTGGCTGAGGGTATGCTTTTTGTTCCTATATGAGCTGCCAGCTTGTTCTTCAGTGTGATTCCAAGTAATGCTTCCTCAAGCAAGTTAATTACTGTTTTCACTACACCCACCCAAAAATGGAGTTTTGAACTTTTGATTTATTTGTGTGAAGAGCATTTAAATATATTTTCTTTTTCTTTTCTTTGTTGAGAAGGAGTTTCGCTCTTGTTGCCCAGGCTGGAGTGCAATGGTACGATCTCAGCTCACTGCAATCTCCGCCTCCCAGGTTCCAGCATTCTCCTGCCTCAGCCTCCCAAGTAGCTGGGATTACAGGCCTGTGCCACCACACTCAGCTAATTTTTTTGTATTTTTAGTAGAGACGAGGTTTCACCATATTGGTCAGGCTGGTCTTGAACTCCTGACTTCAAGTGATCCACCCGCCTTGGCCTCTCAAAGTGCTGGGATTACAGGCATGAGCCACTGCACCCAGCTTAAATGTATTTTCCTTTACCCTTAAGCAACCTCTACGAGAGAGCCCAATCAAACCTAGGCTCTTGTCCTGCATTGCTTACATATTAGTTCTGTTACATTTGACAAATTACCTAACCCCTCTTAGCTTATGAATGAACTGCAAAACAAGGGCATTAGATTTGCCTCTTTTTTTTTTGGGAACGGAGTCTGGCTCTGTCACCCAGACTGGAGTGCAGTGGCATGATATTGGCTCACTACAACCTCCGCCTTCTGGGTTCAAGCAATTCTCCTGCCTCAGCCTCCCAAGTAGCTGGGTCTACAGGCACACGCCACCATGCCCAACTAATTTTTGTATTTTTAGTAGAGTCAGGGTTTCAGCATGTTGGCCAGGATGGTCTCGATCTTTTGACCTTGTGATCCACCCACCGTGGCCTCCCAAAGTGCTGGGATTACAGGTTTAAGCCACCATGCTTGGCCTAGAATTGCCTCTTAATGTTTTGAGTCAAGCTTATTTTTTTTTGTTAAACTTTTATTCATTTAAAAATAATATGTTCATGAGTTAAAATTTTAAAATTATATACATTGAAAAGAATGCTTTCTATCTTGTCCCCCAAGCCACCCAGTTTCATCCCTGGAAGTAACTAGTAAAACTCCGTTGTTTTTTTTTTTTGAGACAGAGTCTTGCTCTGCTTCCCAGGCTCGAGTCAGTGGCGTGATCTCGGCTCACTCCAACCTCTGCCTCCCAGGTTCAAGTGATTCTTCTGCCTCAGCCTCCTGAGTATCTGGGACTATAGGCACATGCCACCATGCCTGGCTAATTTTTGTATTTTTAGTAGAGACTGGGTTTCACAATATTGGCCAGGCTGGTCTGGAACCCTTGACCTTGTGATCTGCCAGCCTTGGTCTCCCAAAGTGTTGGTATTACAGGCATGAGCCACAGCACTTGGCCATAACTCTTTATGTTCTTCCTTTCAGGGGTGTTTTATGTATATACACACATATGTAAATGTGTGTGTGTATATATATATATGTATCATGTATATGAAATATATATTCATTTTTCTTTTTTTAAAAAATAACATTCCATGCATACCATTTGGCACCTTGCTTTTTTACATTAACAATTGGTCTCTGGGCCGGGCGCGGTGGCTCACCCCTGTAATCCCAGTACTTTGGGAGGCCGAGGCAGGTGGATCACGAGCTCAAGAGATCGAGACCATCCTGGTCAAATGGTGAAACCCCGTCTCTACTAAAAATACAAAAAATCAGCTGGGCATGGTGGCACATGCCTGTAATCCCAGCTACTCAGGAGGCTGAGGCAGGAGAATTGCCTGAACCCAGGACGCGGAGGTTGCGGTGAGCCGAGATTGCGCCATTGCACTCCAGCCTGGGTAACAAGAGTGAAACTCCGTCTCAAAAAAAAAAAAAAAAAAAAAAAAAAAAAAAAAAAAAAAAAAAAAAA
>NW_022438787.1:9195-12216 GCF_009761245.1 Sapajus apella
AAAAAAAAAAAAAAAAAAAAAAAAAAAAAAAAAAAAAAAAAAAAAAACCAATTGGTCTGGAATTAATCTACATAAAGACACTTTACAACTGTATAATGTTCAATTACATGGATAAACCATAATTTATTTCAGGATGCCCCCCACGCCAATGATAGATATTTAAGTTATTCTAATCTTTTTCTATTAGAAACACTTCTGCAATGAATAAATGTATGCATAACTAAATATGTACATGTGAACAAGTATATCTATAAGATAAATTCCCAGATATAGAACTGCTATGTCAAAAGGTCTGTGAATTTTAATCATACATGTACACGTATACAGACATGGATCTCCACGTTGTCCTTCATAGAAAGTCCATCATTTTTTTTTTTTTTTTTTTGAGACAGAGTTTTGCCCTAATTGCCCAGGCTGGGGAGCCGTGGCATGATCTTGGCTCACTGCAACCTCCATCTCTTGGGTTCAAGCAATTCTCCTGTCTCAGCCTCTCGAGTAGCTGGGATTACAGGTGCCTACCATCATGCCTGACTAATTTTTGTATTTTTAGTAGAGATGAGGTTTCACCATGTTGGCCAGGCTGGTCTTTAACTCCTGACCTCAGATGATCCACCTGCCTCCAAAGTACTGGGATTACAGGTGTGAGCCAACACGCCCAGCCAAAAGGTCCATCAATTAACAGTTCTACTAGCAGTGTATAAAACTGCTTTTTTCTTCTTACTCTCTATAGTACAGGATGTTATAAAGTTCTTATTTTGTCAATCTGATAATTTTACTTTTTATTATCATGAATGAGGGTAAGCTACAAAAAAAATATATTTTTTTCTTTTTTTTTTGGAGACAGGGTCTTGTCTGTCACCCAGGCTGGAGTGCAGTGGCATCATCACGGCTCACTGCAGCCTTGACATCCTGGGCTCTAGTGATCTTCTCACCTCAGCCTACCAAGTAGCCGGGACTACAGATGCATTCTAGCACACTTGACTAATTTTTGTAAAGATGGGGTTTTGTCATGTTGCTCAGGCTGGTCTTGAACTCCAGAGCTCAAGCGATCTGCCCACCTCAGCCTCTCAAAGTGCTGAGATTACAGGCATGAGTCACCTTGCTTAGCCTTTTTAACTGATTATTCCTATTCACTTAATATCTTCTGCCTATTTTTTGACTGAGTGCTTGTTTGATTTTTATGACTTTTATTTATTTGAGAAAGTATTTATTTGTGTGTTTTTTTCCCCTCTAGTTTGTCATTTGGGTTTTGATTTTGTTTATGCTTTGCACTTGTAGAAAGTCATTTTGGTGTATTTGAATTAATGGATGGTTTTCTTTATGGCTTCTGGGTGTCATGTTACACTCTGAAAAGTCTTCTCTAAAACTTTTTTTTTTTTTTTTTGAGATGGTTTCTTGTTTCGCTCTTGTTACCCAGGCTGGAGTGCAATGGCGCGATCTCGGCTCACTGCAACCTCCGCCTCCTGGGTTCAGGCAATTCTCCTGCCTCAGCCTCCTGAGTAGCTGGGATTACAGGCACACGCCAGCATGCCCAGCTGAATTTTTGTATTTTTAGTAGAGACGGGGTTTCACTATGCTGACCAGGATGGTCTCGATCTCTTGACCTCGTGATCCACCCGCCTCGGCCTCCCAAAGTGCTGGGATTACAGGCGTAAGCCACCGCGCCCGGCCTTCTCCTCATTTAATATGTCAAAATTGTTATTATCTATTTAACTCACTGTAAAAACAATGTAACTGATAAGGACCACAATTAGCTGTTGCAATTGTTTCTGGTATCATGCAGATCATGTTCTATTACTTTGTTTTATTCCTAACTTTTGGATAAAAATAATCTATACAGGCTGTTTTCATCTCTTTATCAATTCAGTTCTAAACTTTTCAGATCTACCATTTACATTACTGCTTCACTAAAATTACTCTCACATCATCTAGCTCATCAAGTATAATTTCCTATTTTTAGTTATATATTCATCGATTTCCTTAAATAATGCAGTCTTCGTTAGTTAAATTTTTTAAATTATTACTACCTTTAGCTCTGCTTTGTTTCATTTTTTTCAAATGTCTGGTAGCTCTTTGTTATTGTTGTCATTATCTACATCATAAAAATTGACAACTTTTAAAGTCAATTTCTCAGTTCTATTCTTTTTTTATTACAACCTCTGCATGGATTAATCTAACCAATCATACAGCTTGAATTTCTATTTTAATGTAGATGATGAAAATACGTTCACAAGTAAGATAATCTGCCCACCAAACCAGTTACCACATTAACAATTTATCATCTTAATTTTTAATATTTTTGTGTTATATTTATTTATGAAATATGATCTCTGTCTCTTCCTCCACCTCATCTCATTGAAATATCTATTTAAGATTTGTTTCAAATATTTTCTTTTTCATGAAACTCTGATTCCTCAGTATGGATATGATGATTATTTCCTCTGTACACATTATATTTTATTTATGGCATTCATTATACATGTTTTTTGCTGCTATCTGCTTGTTTAATTTTGGCTATTAAAGCATAATTTTCTTCAGAGTAGCCATGGCATTTTATTAATTTCTCTACAGTATCTACAATATAGTGTCTTCAACATACTGAGTGAATGAACCAAATTTGATGTTCCAAAGTCTGCACTATATTAGGGGGAAGATATCAGAAAGATTGGTTTCATAACAATCTATAATACAGTTGGGAAGAAAGAAGTTAGACAACAGAAGTGATCTACTTTTGATTTAATTGTAGAAGAAGGCAGAGAAGTAAATCAAACTGAGTTTGAGAAGTAACTTGTTTCTCCAGTCACTGGAGAGTTTGCCTACAGTCCATCCAGATCAAGAAAAAATCATAGTGAAAGTAGAAAGGTGTGTATATATCCAAGAGAGTAAGCTGGCAAGAATTTGACTTCTGTGATGTGATATAATCCTTTGAGACAGTTTTCCTACATAAAAATTCCTTACTATTAATTGATTTGATTGATTATGTTCCCTCGTTTGAGTATTAATTGATTATATTTCCCGGTT
>NW_022438788.1:0-12203 GCF_009761245.1 Sapajus apella
ACGGGGTTTCACCATGTTGACCAGGATGGTCTCGATTTCTTGACCTCGTGATCCACCTGCCTCGGCCTCCCAAAGTGCTGGGACTACAGGCTTGAGCCACTGCGTCCGGCCTCCAGCTGGTTTTTTTAGACTGCATCTCACTTTGTTGCTCAGGCTGAACTGCTGGGCTCAAGCGATCCTTCCAAAGTGTTGGGATTACAAGCATGAGCCTGGCCTCACCTTTTATTAAAGATTTAAGCAAAAATAGAACTAAGTAGAGTTTGTTGGGGTTTTTTGTTTGTTTGTTTTTTGAGACAGTCACCCAGGCTGGAGTACAGTGTTGCAATCACGGCTCACTGCAACCTTGACTTCCCAGGCTCAGGTGATACTCCCACCTCAGCCTCCCAAGTAGCTGGGACTACAAGTGCATGTCACCATGCTTGGCAAATTTTTTGTATTTTTATTACAGATGGGGTCTCACTATGTTGCTCAGGTTGGTATAGAACTCCTGGGCTCAAGGGATCTGCTAGCCTTGGCCTCCCAAGGTGCCGTGATAATAGGCATGAGCCAATAGACCCAGTCAGTAGGGTTTTAAATGTGTGTTTTGTTTATTTTAATTTAATTAAATTAATTAATTTATTTTTTATTTTTTTTTTGAGACAGGGTCTCACTGTTGCTGAGACTGGAATGCAGTGGCACAATCTCAGTTCACTGCAACCTTTGCTTCCCGGGTTCAAGCAATTCTCCTGCCTCAGCCTCCCAAGTAGCTGAAATTACAGGCACTTGCCACCACGCCCAGCTAATTTTTGTATTTTTAGTAGAGACAGGGTTTCACCATGTTGGTCAGGCTGGTCTCGAACTCCGAACCTTGTGAACTGCCCACCTCAGCCTACCAAAGGGCTGGGATTACAAGTGTGAGCCACAGCACCAGGCCATATTTATTTATTTATTTTTGAAATGGAGTCTTGCTCTGTCACCAGGCTGGAAGTGCAGTGGCGTGATCTTGGCTCACTGCAACCTCCACCTCCTGGGTTCAAGCAATTCTCCTGCCTCAGCCTCCTGAGTAGCTGGGATTATGGGCACCTGCCATCACACCTGGCTAATTTTTTGTATTTTTAGTAGAGACAGAGTTTCACTATGTTGGCCAGGCTGGTCTCGAACTCCTGACCTCGTGATCTCTCTGTCTTGGCCTTCCAAAGCACTGGGATTACGGGCATGAGCCACGGCGCCAGGCCTAACTGGGTGATTTATTGATGTGTGTAATGTTGAGACCTGTCTTCTCCTTATATTATGCAGCTGTACTTTCTTGATTTCTCTTATGCTATGTGATATGGGACTATCATGGTAACTGTTTCTTTTTCTTTTCTTTTTTTTAGACAGAGTTTCACTCTTGTTGCCCAGACTGGAGTGCAATGGCTTGATCTCGGCTCACCAGCTCACCACAACCTCCTTCTCCCAGGTTCAAGCAATTGTCCTACCTCAGCCTCCCAAGTAACTGGGATTATAGGCATGCACCACCACGCTCAGTAAATTTTTAATATTTTTAGTAGACAGCATTTCTCCATGTTGGTCAGGCTGGCCTTGAACTCCTGACCTCAGGTGATCCACCTGCCTCAGCCTCCTAAAGTGCTAGGATTACAGGCATGAGCCACTACGCCCCGCCCAACGGTTTCTTTCAGTTCTACTACATATGTAGTATAGTTATATCTGTATTTGGAGTTTATGTACGTTATTCTCCTCTCCAGTCTTGCATTTTCTGTTTAACATTACATTTATGAGATTCATGGATTCACTCACAGCACTATGCACAGCTGTTATTTTTTCGTGTTTTTAGCTCTTCATTATGGTTATCATATTGTCATTATAATTCCATTCTACTGCTGATGCACATTTGGGTTGGGTGCAGTCTGAGGTCACTAGAACATTACTTACTGACAGATTAGCATGTGCCACATACTAGCACATGCCATACGATGTTTTTATCTTCCACTTTATTAAGTAGTGGTAGTTATTTTCATACGTGGTTAATACCATTTTGTATTCCCTAGGAGAAGAACTACTTTTTGAGCAAAGAGAAGCACATATTCAACTTTTCACTGAAGTAATGCCAGTTTTGCCTTCATTTCAAAGAGATTGTGCCGTGCACAGTTGCGCCAGTAGCATGTTGATGTTCCTGTTGTTTCACATGCTTACTATTACTAACTCTTGATATTTTCAGACTTCTTTTTTTTTTTTTTTTTTTTTGAGATGGAGTTTCGCTCTTGTTACCCAGGCTGGAGTGCAATGGCGCGATCTCGGCTCACCGCAACCTCCGTCTCCTGGGTTCAGGCAATTCTCCTGCCTCAGCCTCCTGAGTAGCTGGGATTACAGGCACGCGCCACCATGCCCAGCTAATTTTTTGTATTTTTAGTAGAGACGGGGTTTCACCATGTTGACCAGGATGGTCTCGATCTCTTGACCTTGTGATCCACCCGCCTCGGCCTCCCAAAGTGCTGGGATTACAGGCTTGAGCCACTGCGCCCGGCTTGGACTTCTACTTTTTTTTTTTTTTTAGACGCAGTCTCACTCTGTCGCCCAGGTTGGAGTGCAGTGGTGCAATCTCAGCTTGTTTCACATGCTTACTAACTCTTGCTATTTTCAGACTTCTACGTTTTTTTAATGAGACAGGATAGGGTCTCACTCTTGTTACCCAGGCTGGAGTGCAGTGGCAAGATCTCAGCTCACCTCGGCCGGGCGCGGTGGCTCAAGCCTGTAATCCCAGCACTTTGGGAGGCCGAGGCGGGTGGATCACGAGGTCAAGAGATCGAGACCATCCTGGTCAACATGGTGAAACCCCGTCTCTACTAAAAATACAAAACATTAGCTGGGCATGGTGGCGCGTGCCTGTAATCCCAGCTACTGAGGAGGTTGAGGCAGGAGAATTGCCTGAACCCAGGAGGCGGAGGTTGCGGTGAGCCGAGATCGCGCCATTGCACTCCAGCCTGGGTAACAAGAGTGAAACTCCGTCTCAAAAAAAAAAAAAAAAAAAAAAACAGATCTCAGCTCACCTCAACCTCTGCCTTGGCCTCCCAAGTAGCTGGGATTACAGGCATGCACCACCACGTCCAGCTAAGTTTTGTATTTTTTAGTAGAGATGAGGTTTCACCATGTTGGCCAGGCTGTTCTTGAATTCCCCGCCTCAAGTGATCCACCCACCTCAGCCTCCCAAAATGCTGGGATTACATGCGTGAGCCACCGTGCCCCGCCATTTAAAAAAATTATTATTATTTTTATTACTTTCTTGGGCTTTCCAGTAAAGACCAGAAAACCTGCTAGACAAATTCTAAAGGCGCTGTAACAGTAAACCATAATATTGTGGCTAATTTGTTAGTCCTACAAAGGCAGTCTGATTCCCAGGCAAGAATGAGGTTTGTTTCAGGAAAGGGCTGTTATAATCTTTGTGTCAAAGTTAAACTATAAACTAAGTTCTTTCCAAAGTTAGTTTGGCCTATGCCCGGGAAGGAACATGGAAGCAAGATGGAGTCAGTTAGGTCAGATCTATGCACTGTGATAACTTTCTCACTGTTAGGCCGGGCACGGTGGCTCATACCTGTAATCCCAATACTTTGGGAGGCTGAGGTGGGCCGATCATGAGGTCATGAGTTTGAGACCAGCCTGACCAGCATGGTGACACCCCGTCTCTACTAAAAATGCAAAAATTAGCTAGGCGTGGTGGCACGCACTGGTAATTCCAGCTACTCAGGAGGCTGAGGCAGGAGAATCACTTGAACCTGGGAGGCAGAGGTTGCAAAGAGCCAAGATCTCACCACTGCACTCCAGCCTGGGCAACAGCGCAAGACTCCGACTCAAAAAAAAAAACAATAAATAAATTGAAAAAAAACTTTCTTACTGTTATAATTTTTGCAAAGGCCATTTCACATCCCCAATTCCCACTTCCCAGGAGTCATTTAAAACTCCTAGCAGTTTTGTCTGTTTACTTCTATATCTCATAATAATATGCTTATACCACTTGGCCTTGATTGTCAGTTGTAGATTGTGGCAGAGACTGTAAATTGTCCACTCTGATACCAGCTTTTCCTCAGCCTTCAGAGTTATTGTGCCTCCAGAATTTCTGAGCCTTTCTAGGCTTCTGAAGCACGAAAGTGTTCTTGTTATCACTTGGCTGTTGCTGGCCCTTCTGTTTTTGTCACTATGAATTTATACCTTTTCTTTTTATTCCTTTACTGTCACTCAGTGCGGTTTGTGGATGGAGTGGCGATAAATGCATATATTTAATCTGTTGTACTCAATGTGAAAACCTGAGATATTGTACATTTCAGAAAACTAAAAAACAAAATAAAACCCCACTTTGAAAACAGAACTAAAACAGTATTTGACAAAGGCCTCTTTAAAAATAGGATGACATTTTAAACACAGGATGTTAAAAAACGTGCAATCCAACCCTTTCATTGTACTAATAAAGAAGCTGAGTGTGGGTTGGGTGCGGTGGTTTATGCCTGTAATCCCAGCTACTCAGAGGCTGAGGCAGGAGAACTGCTTGAACCCGGGAGGCGGAGGTTTTGGTGAGCCGAGATCGCGCCATTGCAGCTGAGTGTGTCAGGCTGAGTATTTTCACCAAGTAAGTCTCCTGACTTTCCACTTGAGTCTCTTTCCCTGGGCCCCGCGGTTCTAGATCTTGGCTGCTGTTGCAAAGTCTTGGAGAGCTTCAAACAACCCTGCACCCTCAGGGCTACATCCCCAGCCAAATAAATCAGTATCTCTGCAGGGGAGCCTGGGCATCAGTAGCAGCTGGACTTGCCAGCAGTCCTATTGTGCAGCCACGCTTGAGGATGACTACCCCCCACCAGGAGATTGAATGGTTTAGCCCATTTCTAAAAACATGGTAATGTGGACATCAAGACATCCATCACAAGCTCATTATTATTTATTTATTTGTTTGTTTGAGACAGGGTCTGGCTCTGTCACCCAGGCTGGAGTGCTGCCGCTTGATCAGGGCTCACTGCAATCTCCTCCTCCTGGGCTCAAGCCATCCTCCCACCTCAGCCTCCTGAGTAGCTGGGACTCCAGGTGCACGCAACCATGCCTGGTTAATTTTTTTTTTTTTTTTTTTGGGACGGAGTTTCGCTCTCGTTACCCAGGCTGGAGTGCAATGGCGCGATCTCGGCTCACCGCAACCTCCGCCTCCTGGGTTCAGGCAATTCTCCTGCCTCAGCTTCCTGCCCGTAGCTGGGATTACAGGCAGGCGCCACCATGCCCAGCTAATGTTTTTGTATTTTTAGTAGAGACGGGGTTTCACTGTGTTGACCAGGATGGTCTCGATCTCTTGACCTCGTGATCCACCCGCCTTGGCCTCCCAAAGTGCTGGGATTATAGGCTTGAGCCACCGCGCCCGGCCTTTTTTTTTTTTTTTTTTTTTAAATAGAGACGGAGCTTCCCCCTATTGCCCAGGCTGTTCTCAAACTCCTGAGTTCAAGCGATCCGCCCACCTTGGTCTCCCAAAGTGTTGGTATTACAGGCGTGAGCCTCTGTGCCTGGACTATTTTTATTAATTACCTTTGTGTGTTATCCAGTTTTTTTTTTTTTTTTTTTTTTTTTTTTTGAGACAGAGCCTTGCATTGTCACCTTGGCTGGAGTGCAATGGCACAATCTCGGCTCACTGCAACCTCCGCCTCCCGGGTTCACATGATTCTCCTGCCTCAGCCTCCCAAGTAGTTGGGATTGCAGGTGCACATCACTACACCTGGCTAATTTTTTGTATTTTTAGTAGAGACGGGTTTCACTATGTTGCCCAGACTGGTCTCGAAATCCTGAACTCACCCGCCTCGGCCTCCCAAAGTGCTGGGATTACAGGCGTGAGCCACCGCGCCCAGTCCCAGATTTTATGTAGCATCTATTTTCATGCCTCGATTACACAAAGATGTATTTTGTTAATCTCATTAACAATGAGCACTCAACAATAATTTTGTTAGTGGCATTAATATAGTGTTTTTGTGCCACATTCCTTCGATAGTGGCATATTATTTAGCTCAGTTCTCATATGCCATTTATACACTAAATTTCTATGAAACAGTTTAAAATTGCTGAGTGACGTGGTCATTTTGCTGTATCAGGATTATTTCATTGTCTAAGTGCAGTAATGGCAGGGAACATCACGCACTTTATGGCTACTATGATGATTATAGTTGGACACTGAATACTGTTGAAGTAGTCACCCAAAACCTCCATTATGATGAATTGATCTATTACCTCTATTTATTAGGTCATAGGAGCTGGTTTACATCACTGAATTTTAGCTCTGGCCAGCAGAAAGCATAGTCACTGTTCATTATGGTTATCAGGGAAGAACAAGAAAGATCACTATATATTGTCACTCCTTGGGGGCGGGTGGCAGTGAAGGAAAAATCCCAGAACAGCCTTAGAATACCAAAGCTACTGAGGGTGGGTTAGAATGGTCTATTATGAAGGACAATCCACTGAATTTGAGAAGTCTACATAATGAAAGTAAAATGTGTTCTTAAAATGCAATACTATCGGGCCGATTGTGGTGGCTCACACCTGTAATCCCAGCACCCTGGGAGGCCGAGGTGGGTAGATCGCCTGAGGTTGGGAATTCGAGACCAGCCAGCCAAACATGGAGAAACACCATCTCTACTAAAAATACAAAAATTAGCCAGGTGAGGTGGTGTGAGCCTGTAATCCCAGCTACTAGGGAGGCTGAGACAGGAGAATCACTTGAACCTGGGAGGCGGAGGTTGCGGTGCGCTGAGATCGTGCCATTGCACTCCAGCCTGGACAACAAGAGTAAAACTCTGTCTCAAAAAAAAAAAAAAAAAAGCAATACTATCTCAAGGCAGTTTTAATTCTAACAATAGAAGCCTACCTGCCAGATGGCTTTAAAATATTTACAGGTCCTTTTTACCTGAATTTTTAGTTATCCAGGAACAACCATGATAACTTAACACCTTGCTACTAAAAGTAAGGTTTATTTATTCAGAAAAAAAAAGGGTAACATAATTTTTCATTGTGAAATAAATCAGGATGCATTGAATAAATGCTGTTTAAAAAGTCACACTTTTAACAACTGAAATCACAGATGGCTTTATCTAAGAAAACCCCTTAGTGTGAAGACCAGACAAGTAATTTGATGATTTGTGATAACTATATAACTGCATGTGATTAGCTTCATGTGTATTTGTCATGTCATGACTCAGTAGTCTATAGAAGTAATTATTCATTAAAATGGCCCATCTTCCCCACAATAAAACTGATTATAAACCATATCAATTTTTCTGCCACTTTTGGCCAGGCGCAGTGGCTTATGCCTATAATAAGCACTTTGGAAGGTGGAAGCAAATGGATCACCTGAGCTCAGAAGTTTCAGACCAGCCTGAGCAACATGAGGAGACACCCATCTCTACAAAAAATACAAAAATTAGCCAGGCGTGGTGGCGTGTGCCTATGGTCCCAGTTACTCGGGAGCTGAGGTGAGAGGATCCCTTGAGCCTGGGAAGTGGAGGCTGCAGTGAGCTGAGATCCCACCACTGCACTCCAACCTGGGTGACACAGCGAGACCCATTCTCAAAAAGCAAAACAAAACAAAACAAAAAACAAAACATTTCTACCACTTCTACTTTTAAAAGTTGAAAACTGGCTGGGCATGATGGCTCATGCTTGTAATCCCAGCACTTTGAGAGGCTGAGGTGGGTGGATCACGTGAGGGTCAGGAGTTCATGACCAGCCTGGCCAACATGGTGAAACCCTGTGTCTATTAAAAATATAAAAATTATAATGAATAGGCAGGGCGCAGTGGCTCACGCCTGTAATCCCTGCACTTTGGGAGGCCAAGGTGGGCGGATCATGAGGTCAGGAGTTCGAGACCAACCTGGCCAGTATGGTGAAACCCCACCTCTTAAAAAAAAAAAAAAAATTATAATGAATAAGCACAGAATGAAAATAAAAAGAAAAAAAGAGAGAAAAAAAAGAAAAAAATACAAAAATTAGCCAGGTGTGGTGATGTGCACCTGCAATCCCAGCTACTCTGGAGGCTGAGGCAGGAGAATCGCTTGAGCCCAGGAGGCAGAGGTTGCAGTGAGCCAAGATTGCCCCATCACACTGCAAAAAGGGAACAAAACCCCGCCTCAAAAAAAAAAAAAAAAAAAATGGACGGGGATATCTTACTATTACTAGAAAGAGTAACCATATAAAATTATTTGAATTACTGAAGCACATTCAGAGTCCTGGGTCTTAATACCAAAAACCGTCAAGGAGGCAAGTAAAATACTGCAAGTCAGATGTGATCAGAAGATTTCTGCTGAAATCTTTTAAATGTCCTGAAATCCTGTTTGTAACAATATTTTGATTAAAGCAAATGATCTTGATTACAATAGTGTATCTTAAATCACTGGGAGTACAAGTGTAATTGCTGATTCATCTCTGATATGATGTTTCTCTAGTTTTTTTCAAAAATTACCAATTAAGGCCGGGCACAGTGGCTCACACCTGTAATCCTAGCACTTTGAGAGGTCAAGGCAGGCAGATTGTTTGAGATCAGGAGCTCAAGACCAGCCTGGCTAACATGGTGAAACCCCATCTCTGCTAAAAATACAAAAAATTTAGCCGGGCGTGGTAGTGCATGCCTGTAGTTCCAGTTACTCCCGAGGCTGAGGCAGGAGAATCACTTGAACTTGGGAGGCGGAGGTTGCAGTGAGCTGAGGTAGTGCCATTTCACTCCAGCCTGGGCGACAGAGCAAGACTCTGTCTCCAAAAAAAAAAAAAAAAAAAGCTTAATTTACCAAGAATATTTCTCATCCCCCTAAAAAACTTTGGCCTTTTTTTTTTTTTTTTTGAAACAAAGTCTCTATCACCCAGGCTAGAGTGCAGTGGCATGATCACGGCTCACTGCAGCCTTGATGGGGGCTCAAGCAATCCTCCTGCCTCAGCCTTCCAACTAGCTGGGACCATAGGTGTGGGCCACCACATCTGGCTGATTTGTATTTCTGTAGAGGCAGGGATCTCTCTCTGTTGCCCAGGCTGGTCTTGAACTCCTGAGTTCAAACAATCTGCCTGCCTCAGCCTATCAAAGTGCTGGGATTACAGGTGTGAGCCACCATATTCGGCCCTTGAGTCTTTAATGTCTGTTCTTATCCCCTGGGGGGGTTCTTGGTAACATCAGCTGGTCTGGGGCAGGCTTGAGACTGTGCATTTCTAGCAAACTATCAGTGCAGGGCTACACACACTGGTTCCTGAGCCACACTCTGAGTAGTGAGGCATAATCTCCATAGTGTGATGTTCGTATTTTGGCATTTTATTCAGTTTTATAGGTTTTCATGTTTGGTATATCTTGTCAGCTAATCCTTAAGCATGTAATAAATACTTAGAAAATTTCCACCAAACATGGTGATGCATTACTTTGCTCTTTAAAGGAATAACACTTCAGTTACCTGCATAATTTACTAAAGCAGAACATTTTGCTCCTTGATGAATGCATAAAAATACAGCCCAACTGTATTCTTATAGTACATACAAAATCTTATTTTATCCTTTTATTTTCACAGAGCAATGAATAATTAGGTTGTTTGTAATGCAATATTATGTAAAATTGAAAGCAATAACTGTCACATACCTCTACTGTCATTTTAGGGTTTTTCTCTTTCTCCAATACTTTTTTGTGTGTTTATTCAACATTTTTCTTATTTATTTATTTATTTATTTATTTATTTTAAAGCGAGGTTTCACCATGTTGGTCAGACTGGTCTTGAACTCCTGACCTCAGGTGATCCGCCCGCCTTGGCCTCCAAAGTGCTTGGATAACAGGCGTGAGCCACCACACCCAGCCCTATTCAACATTTTTCAATAAGAATTTTAGTACGTTTACTAAGAGATAAGCACCGAAACATCCTGATATGCTTCCATCTAGGACTTTTAGCTGCTTAAAAACATTTAACATGCTTCTTTTCCTCCAGCAAACTCTATTTAAAAAAAAAAATGAAACTCTTCCCTTCAATGAGATTATTTCAGAAGTTGCCAGTCATCTTGGAACTCAAACTCAGTAATAAGCAGTTGTGGCACCACAAGTGGAAACCTTTTGATGACGGGGCCAGTGGTTTCACGGAATACATGGGTTTACTGCTATAACCCAAGAGACTCCAGTTGAGACAGTCTGGCTCACTCAGACACATGCCTCCGCAACTATGAACAGGAGTAATGCCTGGACCCATACTCAGTTCTCTTGTTGACTGTATCTTTGCTAAAGGACTACTAACTAGTTTTAATGGGGCCAAGAACATAAATATGTATATTTTTCTTATAAAGAAACATTTTAATTCTATTCCCTTTTATGTAATAAAGGCTTCTTGAAAAACATGAAAGGTTTGGGGAACAAATGCTTAGGGAGTTCTCTGACATGAAACCACCTTGTTCTTTTAAAATAATCATATTCTATGAACATGTGTCTGCTGGTGTAGCAGAATACAGTAGGATTAATCAATAAAGTTCTAGAAGGTGAACTCGGAGGAACACAATTTTATGAAGACTCACAGTTTAAGATAAAGCTAAAACATTTACATGTGGTGATGATTAAAACAAGAACAACAGACTTTAAGGGGAATAGGCTTCTGAAGGTTATTATAATACAAAAAGGATGGAAGGTCCTACTTTGTATAAAAACTGTGATGTAACATTTCTGGTATAGTTTAAAAAGAAAAGAAAGAAAGAAAAGGCCCCAGAGAAAAACAAATGTTTTTGCATTTTTTTTTTTTTTTTTGAGACTAAGTCTCACTCTATTGCCCAGGCTGGAGTGTAGTGGCATGATCTCAGCTCACTGCAACCTCCGCCTACCAGCTTCGAGATTCTCCTGCCTCAGCCTCCCTAGTAGCTGGGCTTGGTGGTGCCTACCACCACGCCCAGCTACTTTTTGTATTTTTAGTAGAGATAGGGTTTCACTATGTTGGCCAGGCTGGTCTCGAACTCCCGACCTCAGGTGATTTACCCACCTCAAAGTGTTGGGATTACAAGTGTTGAGCCACCATGCCCGGCCTGCACTGTATTTCTTAATGTCAAACTGTGTGGTGCTTATATCGTTAAAATCAACTTATTTATTATATATTTTGGCTTTCAGGTGGAATTTTAGAAAATACCTGACAAGCGAATAGTTCTAAAAGTGCTTTCTCTTAAGTTCTTTGGTATAATTTGGTCATTTTGATAGTAATCAACCCATTAAGTAGGTGCTTTAACACCCACCTATCAATGAAAATGGAATGCGGAGTACAGATATTTAGAAAACCACAACTGAGGAATAAATTATATTTTTGACCTCATGGAAAACAGAACTCTTAAAATTTTGCTTATGTTTCTGTGGCAAAGATAGCCATACTGCCTACAAAGACATCTCTAACTTGATTCATATTAAAGAAATGTTCTACAAAACATCTTTCTGTTTATTAGAAGTAACTGTTCTATATACTTTTTTAAAGTAGAAGAGGCAAGTTTTCACTTGAAAAAAGGAAAATTTTGAATTTCCTAAAGTTATACTCTTTTATACCTTCTGATTCAGTGAGTGTCAACATCTAGAATTTAGCGTCAGTTTGCAGACTGTTAAGGATTATTCTTCTATTTCAGGAACAGCTAATTTTCCTCTTGAAGCATTTTCTCTATTTCCTTATCCCAGTTTTCATCTCGTTTTTCTGATTCTGTCACCACTTCATATTCTTGAAGTTCCTGCTGCAGTTCTTTTTCCCAATCTGCAGAATCCTCTAAAAGAAACAAAGGAGAGGAAAAATATTTTCTCTCAACTCATAATGCTGGGGTTCACAATTCGGTCCATCTCAAATACCTATGTAAAGTCCTAGCTGCCTTAATTTTTAACATCTCAGGCTTCATTACTGTGTGTGCTCATAAAAAGTCATTAAATTTTAACAATGACCAAGTATAAATATAATTAGAAAGATAAATCTGTTAATATAGAAGCAAAGGTATCAGATGTCATCAATATATTTTGGGTGAGGCCGGGCACGGTGGCTCAAGCCTGTAATCCCAGCACTTTGGGAGGCCGAGGCGGGTGGATCACGAGGTCAAGAGATCGAGACCATCCTGGTCAACATGGTGAAACCCCGTCTCTACCAAAAATACAAAAAAAAATTAGCTGGGCATGGTGGTGCGTGCCTGTAATCCCAGCTACTCAGGAGGTTCAGGCAATTCTCCTGCCTCAGCCTCCTGAGTAGCTGGGA
>NW_022438789.1:0-12202 GCF_009761245.1 Sapajus apella
TTTTACCATTATGTAATGTCCTTCTTTGTCTCTTTTGATCTTTGTTGGTTTAAAATCTATTTTATTAGAGATGAGAATTGCAACTCCTGCTTTTTTTTGCTCTCCATTTGCTTGGTAAATCTTCCTCCATCCTTTTATTTTGAGCCTTTTTGTATCCTTGCATGTGAGATAGGTTCTCTGGATACAGCACACCAATGGGTTTTGGCTTTTTATCCAATTTGCCAGTCTGTGTCTTTTGATTGGGGCATTTAGCCCATTTACATTTAGGGTTAATAGCATGGGGAGAAATAGGAGATATAGGTGTTGGGGAGGACGGCAGGAAATCACAGTGCCATGCGTGTACCTATGCAACTATCTTGCATGTTCTTCACATGTACCCCCAAACCTAAAATGCAGTTAAAAAAAAGAAAAACTGTTGGTTTGACACTTATTGTTTTTATGTTTTTTAACCTTATAATTACAATTTTGTCATGTTATACTCAATAAAAATCAGATGATTATAAAATGTTCCATTCTTGAGCTCCCTGGGTAGGCCATAAAGGAAGATATGGCTGCTACAGAGCTACCTTGAAGGAGTACCCTTACAGTAATAAGCTCATTTAAAACCACAGAGTAATTTAAACATGGTTTTGTTTTTCCTGACAACTGTATTCTCATCTCTAACTTCTTCATAGAAATTTTCCATGATGCAAATTTTGACATTTTGTGTTTTCGCATGACAGATATAGTTTTAATTTTTTATACATGACAACTAAAACAAAACCTCCCATTTCTTCTTCTTTTATTCTTGCAAAATAATATTGAGTTATTCAAAAGCCCTATTTCCACTTATAGGTTATCCAGTTATCTTAATATGTTCTCCATTAAATTCAGAAATACAGAATGCAACCTTGAATATATTTCCTGAAATTTAGTATAGTTTAGGTCCATCATATGAGATAGCAAAGTCATCCATCAGATAAGCATTTTAAAAACAATTCAAACGGTCACTCAGGTATCAATCAAACAAAAAATGGCATAAATAATTAAATAATCTGCTCTGCTTTGTGTGGTGACACAGATGTATTATTGATGCTAAATCCTGATGTAGGAGGAAAATCAGGTGTCCAGGCATGACAGATTTCTCAGTATCAAGCAGCTCCATGTCTCAGAAATGTGTTCTTAACCTTACTTTACCAAGCGGGAATCAAGACAGCAGCTGAGAGGAAAAGCACACTGGTGAGGGCAGAAAAAATCTCTTATTCTTCTGGCTGAGTTAGTTCTACAATGTATATTTTCAACTATAATTATCTGAAAGTTGAGTAAGAAGTCATGGCATCCAGACAACATATCTCTTACAAAATCCTCTTTGGTCTAGAGATGACCTATACAGATTTCTTGCTCCAAGGCTGATTGATGTTCATGATCATGTTAATTGGTGATACTCATTTGACCTCCTCATACTACAAATATCCAGGATATTTGGCCCTAAAGTAGGAACTTTTCAAAGCAAATTAATTATTTCTGTGGAAAATTTGAGGGTATTGAAAATCTAATGCGCGTATGTGTTGTTGCTGCTGACGCTGTGTACATCTCATTTACTTAGAGGTTGTAAAGTACCTTAACCTCTAATGTTAATATGTACCTTAAATAGTTATTACTGCAGTTATCTAAAATGACCCTTTTATCCATGGGGAAAATGACTGCAGACAAATGGGTTATGGTTGTATGTTTTAGCAATAGGTTGCTCTTTACAGAAACATATTTTCGAGAGCTGGCAATCTCCTATAAGGTCAAATAGCTTTTAAAGTCAAGTGGTGAAATTAAATGACTGCGAAGTATTTGAAATGCAAGTTGCTGCTTAGAAATGTACAAATGAGAATCCCTTAGAAGATACCAGCTAAAGTCAAAATGTTTTGCTCAACACAGAAGTAAAAGGGTAGGCAACGTAAAGTGCAAAGCACGTGAAACAATATGCCTCTAGGGCCAAAGAACAGATTTATTTATGAGAAATTTGTAGAATGATATGACAATTTACTTAACTGTGGGTTGATGATTTGTGCTATGTTTTTCAATGCATGATAAATTCAAAATATTTTCTAATCCAGAATATATGGAACATCTCAGAATCTATAGCTATTCCATTAAATGTCATGAGTTTTGGCTATATTGCAAACACTTTTACTGTCCCCTTCTCCACCTCTGTGATTTGCACAGAGCAGCCCCTCCAAATCTGTTCAGTTTCTTTCTGGCTGATGCATGTTCTACAGCCCTGGGCTCCTAAGACTTCTAGGGCTTCTCTATAAATTGTTCACTCATAATTATCTAAATTGCTGAACATATTGAATATTTCATAGTGTTTAATCATCTGGGGTATTACAAACAATTCATATATTCAATCGCAGTGTTAATCCTTTAGGTAATGATGACAGTTTTCCTCAAGTTTTTTTCAAAAGTTGTTACATGTGAAATCTTAAAGCATCCAATGTGATTATGGGCCATAGGTTGGTTAGAACCATTTAAAATAGTTTCATTTAGACATTCTACAATTTCATAAGCATAGTAAATATTACAAGGTACTGAAACTTTGCTACAGCAAGACTCATTTGGTAGGGTATTTAATAGCCTTCGGCAAAACTGTGATACAAGTTGTCATGAGAGAATTATTTAGATAGGGACTGCATGACAGCAACATCACGATGTGTTTGGGGAGTAAAACAGGGAGTGAGGCATAGCACTATTCCACAAGACTTGATTCCAGTCTCACCTATCCATCCACCCAAATGACAAAGAAACCAACATGTAATTAATTTGAGACATTCCTTTCTAGATGGTTGAGTGCTGGTGGTATGGTTATAAAATATTGTGTCACCATAAGATCAAATTCCTTATAAAATATAAAATATGAAAAACATTAAATCTAACTCTTAGAGACCTTTTCTTCCTGTCCGAAGAGACAAAGAGAGGCAGCAAAATGCACAGTGGTTTGTGTACTTTGCTGTTCTGAAATTTATTCAATACTAAATTACTCATGTGCTGACAATTCTATTTTGGCAAAGGGATTACAGGCAGAGAGAACAACTGGGTTTGACTATTATCTGACTTAATGGACTAAGCAAATGTATTCACAAGCTGAGTCCTTGATAATATGTGTGGTACAATTTTGTACTTAAAACATATGTACAGTGAGATGTTAATAGTTTAGAACTCATTGAATTAAACAATTCTCTATTGTCTTACTTCTAGGAATGTTTTATGTGCTAAAGTGTGTTTTAAAATTTCCCGAAAAAGATAAAGTTTAAAATGTTTCTAATGTTTGGCATTATGTTGTTATTTTTGTGGAATATCCATGGTGGAACATACTCTGGGAAATATGAATGTTGTGTTGAATATAACTCTGAGCTGGTAATAAAAATGCCTTGGATACTCATTGGTTCTAAAGTCTTGGCAAGCCATTTGATCTCTGGGTTTCAGTTCATAATACTATTCCTGCTGTCTTGTGAGTAGGGTTAAGGAGACCACAAGATTCAGAGGAATTTTTCTTTCTTTTTTTTTTATTGCATTTTAGGTTTTGGGGTACATGTGAAGAACATGCAAGATTGTTGCATAGGTACACACGTGGCAGTGTGATTTGCTGCCTTCCTCCCCTTCACCTATATCTGGCATTTCCCCCCATGCTATCTCTCCACAACTCCCCACCCCCCCACTGTCCCTCCCCTGTTTCCCCCCAACAGACCCCAGTGTGTAGTGCTCCCCTCCCTGTGTCCATGTGTTCTCATTGTTCAACACCTGCCTATGGGAACATGTGGTGTTTGATTTTCTGTTCTTGTGTCAGTTTGCTGAGAATCATGGTTTCCAGGATAAACCATGTCCCTACAGAGGACACAAACTCATCTTTTTGATGGCTGCATAATATTCCATGGTGTATATGTGCCACAGTTTCCCTGTCCAGTCCATCATCGATGGGCATTTGGGTTGCTTCCAGATCTTTGCTATTGTAAACAGTGCTGCAATGAACATTCATGTGTATGTGTTCTTATAGTAGAACGATTTATAATCCTTTGGATATATACCCAGTAATGGGATTGCTGGGTCAAATGGAATTTCTATTTCTAGGTCCTTGAGGAATCACCACACTGATTTCCACAATGGTTGAACTAATTTACACTCCCACCAAAGTGTAAAAGTGTTCCTATTTCTCCACATCCTCTCCAGCATCTGTTGTCTCCAGATTTTGTAATGATCGCCATTCTAACTGTCGTGACATGGTATCTCAATGTACTTTTGATTTGCATTTCTCTAATGACCAGTGATGATGAGCATTTTCTCATATGTTTGTTGGCCTCATGTGTGTCTTCTTTTGTAAAGTGTCTGTTCATATCCTTTGCCCACTTTTGAATGGGCTTGTTTTTTTCTTGTAAATCTGTTTGGGCTCTTTGTAAATTCTGGATATCAGCTCTTTGTCAGATGGGTACACTGCAAAAATTTTTTCCCATTCTGTTGGTTGCCAATTCACTCTATTGATGGCTTCTTTTGCTGTGCAGAAGCTGTAGAGTTTGATTAGGTCCCATTTGTCTCTTTTGGCTTTTGTTGCCATTGCCTGTGGTGTTTTGGTCATGAAGTCCTTGCCTACGCCTATGTCCTGAATGGTTTTGCCTAGATTTTCTTCTAGGGTTTTTATGGTGTTAGGTCTTATGTTTAAGTCTTTAATCCATCTGGAGTTAATTTTAGTGTAAGGTGTCAAGAAGGGGTCCAGTTTCTGCCTTCTGCACATTGCTAGCCAGTTTTCCCAACACCATTTATTAAACAGGGAATCCTTTCCCCATTGCTTGTTTTTGTCAGGTTTGTCAAAGATCAGATGGTTGTAGATATGTTGTGTTGCCTCTGAGGCCTCTGTTCTGTTCCATTGGCCTATATCTCTGTTTTGGTACCAGTACCATGCTGTTTTGATTACTGTAACCTTGTAGTATAATTTGAAGTCTGGTAGTGTGATGCCTCCAGCTTTGTTCTTTTTGCTTAGAATTGACTTGGCTATGTGGGCTCTCTTTTAGTTCCATATGAAGTTTAAGGTGTTTTTTTCCAGTTCTGTGAAGAAGGTCATTGGTAGCTTGATGGGGATAGCGTTGAATCTGTAAATTACTTTGGGCAGTATGGCCATTTTCACGATATTGATTCTTCCTAACCATGAACATGGAATGTTTCTCCATCTGTTTGTGTCCTCTCTTATTTGGTTGAGCAGTGGTTTGTAGTTCTCCTTGAAGAGGTCCTTTACATTCCTTGTTAGTTGTATTCCTAGGTGTTTTATTCTCTTTGTGGCAATTGTGAATGACAGTTTGTTCTTGATTTGGCTCTCTTTAAGTCTGTTATTGGTGTATAGGAATGCTTTTGATTTTTGCACATTGATTTTGTATCCTGAAACTTTGCTGAAGTTTCTTACCAGTATCAGGAGATTTGGGGATGAGACGATGGGGTCTTGTAAATATACAATCATGTCGTCTGCAAATAGAGACAATTTGACTTCCTCCTTTCCTATTTGAATACCCTTTATTTCTTTTTCTTGCCTGATTGCTCTGGCTAGAATTTCCAGTACTATACTGAATACGAGTGGTGAGAGAGGGCATCCTTGTCCAGTGCCAGATTTCAAAGGGAATGCTTCCACTTTTTGCCCATTCAGTATGATATTGGCTGTTGGTTTGTCATAAATAGCTTTTATTATTTTGAGATACGTTTCATCAATACCTAGTTTATGGAGGGTTTTTAGCATAAAGCACTGTTGAATTTTGTCAAAGGCATTCTCTGCATCAATTGAGATAATCATGTGGTTTTTGTCTTTGGTTCTGTTTATGTGGTGAATTACATTTATAGACTTGCATATGTTGAACCAGCCTTGCATCCCTGGGATGAATCCTACTTGATCATGGTGTATAAGCTTTTTGATGTGGTGTTGCAATCAGCTTGCCGGTATTTTATTGAAGATTGCTGCATCTATGTTCATCATGGATATTGGCCTGACGTTTTCTTTTCTTGTTGAGTCTCTGCCGGGTTTTGGTATCAGGATGATGTTGCTCTCATGAAATTATTTGGGAAGAATTCCCTCTTTTTGGATTATTTGGAATAGTTTCAGAAGGAATGGTACCAGCTCCTCTTTGTATGTCTGGTAGAATTCACTGTGAACCCATCTGGAATTGGGGTTTTTTTGGGTGGTAGGCTCTTAATTGCTGTGTCAACTTCAGACCTTGTTATTAGTCTATTCAGGGTTTCAACTACTTCCTTGTTTAGGCTTGGGAGGATGCAAGTGTCCAGGAATTTATCCATTTCTTCCAGGTTTACCAGTTTATGTGCATAGAGTTGTTTGTAATAATCTCTGATGATGGTTTGATTTTCTGTGGAATCTGTGGTGATATCCCCTTTATCATTTTTTATTGCATCAATTTGGTTATTCTCTCTTTTCTTTTTTATTAATCTGGCTAGTGGTCTCTCTATTTTGTTGAACTTTTAAAAAAACCAGCTCCTGGATTTATTGATTTTTTGAAGGGTTTTTTTGTGTCTCTGTCTCCTTCAGTTCTGCTCTGATCTTAGTTATTTCTTGCCTTTTGCTAGGTTTTGAGTTTTTTTGATCTTGCTCCGCCGGCTCTTTCAATTTTGACAATAGGGTGTCATTTTAGATCTCTCCTTGCTTCTCATGTGGGCACTTACTGCTATATATTTTCTTCTAGAGACTGCTTTAAATGTGTCCCAGAGATTCTGGTATGTTGTGTCTTCATTCTTGTTGGTTTTGAAGAACATCTTTATGTCTGCCTTCATTTCATTGTTTATCCAGTCAACATTCAAGAGCAAGTTGTTCAGTTTCCATGAAACTGTGCAGTTCTAAGTTAGTTTTTGAATACTGAATTCTAACTTGATTGCACTGTGATCTGAGAGACTGTCATGATTTCCATTCTTTTGCATTTGCTGAGAAGTGATTTACTTCCAATTGTGTGGTCAGTTTTAGAGTAGGTATGATATGGTGCTGAGAAGAATGTATATTCTGTGGCTTTGGGGTGGAGAGTTCTGTAAATGTCTATTAGGTTTGCTTTTTCCAGGTCTGAGTTCAAGTACTGATTATCCTTGTTAATTTTCTGTCTGGTTGATCTGTCTAATATTGACAATAGGGTGTTAAAGTCTCCCACTATAATTGTGTGGGGTCTAAGTCTCTTTGTAAGGCATTAGGAACTTGCCTTATGTATCTGGGTGCTCCTGTATTGGGTGTGTATATATTTAGGATAGTTAGCTCTTCTTGTTGCATTGATCCTTTTACCATTATGTAATGTCCTTCTTTGTCTCTTTTGATCTTTGTTGCTTTAAAGTCTATTTTATCAGAGACGAGAATTGCAACTCCTGCTTCTTTTTTTTTTTTTTCCTCTCCGTTTGCTTGGTAAATATTCCTCAATCCCTTTATTTTGAGTCTTTGTCTATTGTTGCCAGTGCGATGGGTTTCCTGGATACAGTACACTGATGGGTTTTGGCTTTTTATCCAAATTGCCAGTCTGTATCTTTTGATTGGGGCATTTAGCCCATTTATATATAGGGTTAATATTGTTCTGTGTGAATTTGATACTGCCATTTTGATGCTAGCTGGCTGTTTCACCTATTAGTTGTTGATGTAGATTCTTCATTGTGTTGATGCTCTTTACCATTTGGTATGTGTTTGGAGTTGCTGGTACTGGTTGTTCCTTTCTGTGTGTAGAGCCTCTTTCAGGAGCTCTTGTAAAGCAGGCCTGGTGGTGATGAAATCTCTGAGTACTTGCTTGTTCGTAAAGGATTTTATTTTTCCTTCACTTATGAAGCTTAGTTTGGCTTGATATGAGATTCTGGGTTGAAAGTTCTTTTCTTAAAGGATGTTGAATATTGGCACCCCACTCTCTTCTGGCTTGTAGGGTTTCTGCTGAGACATCTGCTGTGAGTCTGATTGGCTTCCCTTTGTGGGGAACCCGACCTTTCTCTCTGGCTGCCCTAAGCATTTTCTCCTTCATTTCAACCCTGGTGAATCTGACAATTATGTGCCATGGGGTTGCTCTTCTTGAGGAATATCTTTGTGGTGTTCTCTGTATTTCCTGGACTTTAATATTGGCCTGCCTTGCTAAGTTGGGAAAGTTTTCCTGGATTATATCCTGAAGAGTATTTTCCAGCATGGATTCATTCTCTTCATCACATTCAGGTACATCTATCAAACGTAGATTAGGTCTTTTCACATAGTTCCACATTTCTTGGATACTTTGTTCATTCCTTTTTTCCCTTTTTTCTCTAATCTTGCCTTCTCGTTTTATTTCGTTCTGTTGATCTTCAACCTCTGATATCTTTTCTTCTGCTTGGTCAATTCGGCTGTTGAAACTTGTGCATGCTGCATGAAGTTCTCGTGTTGTGTTTTTCAGCTCCATCAATTCACTTATATTCCTAAGTTGTCCATTCTCATTAGCATTTCGTCAAATCTTTTTTCAAGGTTCTTAGTTTCTTTGCATTGGGTTAGAACATGCTCTTTTAGCTCACAGAAGTTTCTTATTACCCACTTTCTGAAGCCTGATTCTGTCATTTCATCACACTCATTCTGCATCCAGCCTTGTTCCCTTGCTGGTGAGGAGTCGTGATCCCTTGTAGGAGGAGAGGTGTTCTAGTTTCAGGTGTTTTCATCCTTTTTGCACTGTTTTCTTCCCATCTTTGTGGATTTATCTACCTGTCATCTTTGTAGTTGCTGACTTTCAGATTGGGTCTCTGAGTGGACATCCAGTTTGTTGATGATGAAGTTATTTCTGTTTCTTAGTTTTCCTTCTAACAGTCTGGTCCCTCTTTTGTAGGACTGCCGAGGTCCACTGCAGGCCCTGCTTGCCTGGGGATCACCTGCAGCAGCTGCAGAACGGTAAGGGGTGCTACCAGTTTCTTCTTCTGCTATCTTTGTCCCAGAAGGATACCTGCCAAATGTCAGTCTGATCTCTCCTTTATGAGGTGATTCTTTGGATATACAGGGGTTAGGGAGCTGCTTGAGGAGACACTCTGTCCTTTATAGGCACTCAAGTGCTGAGCTGTAAGCTCCGTTGTTCATTAAGGGCTGCTGGGCAGGTACATTTAGGTCTGCTACAACAGAACTCATAAACACCTTTTTTTCCCCGGGTGCTCTGTCCCAGGGATTTAGGGCTTTATTTATGAGTTTCCGTTGTGCTGCTGCCTTTTTTTTTCAGGGCTGCCCTGCCCATCAAGGAGGCTGCCTAGTCACTGTCTGCCTCCAGAGGCTTTGCTGAGCTGCTGTGGGCTCCACCCAGCTGCTGTATGAACTTCCCTGCAGTCCTGTTTATATGGGTGTAGTTAGAACTGACTCGGCAGTGGTGGCCCACCTCTGTAATGGTGGTTGCCTCTCTGTAATGGCAGTTTGCCTTAGCAATGGTGGGTTGCGTCAGCAATGGCAGGCTGCCTCAGCAAAGGTGGACTACCTCTGTAGTGGTGGAGTGCCTCGGTAATGGCGGACACCCCTCCTCCACAATGCTGGACCATTCTGGGTTCAGCTGTGCTTGCTGTGAAGCTCTCAACCCAGAGCTTTTCCAATTGCTGTTGTTTTTTTTTTTTTTTTTTTTTTTGGGGGTGGACCAGCCAAGCCTGATCACCTGGCTCCCTTCAACAAATTTTTTTTTTTTTTTTTTTTAGTTGAATGGTTGACTCTCTCCCATCCCAGGTGTTCCAGTCGCCTGTTGAAAAGGCACTGGGATCTGTGTGATTTCTCATGTGGTGACTCACTGTGCAGGCTGAAGCAGTGGTGCTGAGATGCGTGGTGCTTTTTTTGCCTGGGAATCTCCTGGCCTGGCTCCCTGTTTCAGTCCCCTTTTTAATCAGATGAATGGGTGACTTCCCAGGGCTCCAATCACCAGCTAAAAGGGCACACGGACCAGCATATTTTGTACGGAGAACTGCTGCGCCAGCCAAAACAGCTGTGCTGACCAAAACAGCCGTGCCTTCGACCCATGGGGCTCCTCCGCCTGGGAATCTCCTGGTCTGTGGGCAACAAAAATCCATCTGGAAATGCGGCGTCCACTCACCCTCTGCACTTCTCTGGGAGCTGCAATCCTGAGCTGTTCCTAAATGGCCATCTTGGATCTTCTCTCAGAATTTTTCATATTCATCATTGTATGCCCATCGCCAAGCACAGCTTAAAGATATGGTGGATAATCAATACATATTATTAAACATTCTTATAAAACAGTATCTTTGTGTACATAACACATATAATTCTGGATAATTATAAAGTACTTTACACATGTAGTGTAGAATCTCATAATAATAGAATGACTCATATTAACTTGAATATAATTTCTAAAGTTGTTTTATCTCTGCCATTATAATTTCAGGTAACTCAATTTTTTTCTCCTATGTACAGTCATATAATTATCCACTTCTAATGACTGTTATTAATGACAAATATTACATCAATAATCTTGGAAGGTGAACAGTATCAGAATATGAAAAATATGGGGAATATATGATAGGAAGAGAATTACATTACATAATCCTATTAGTATTGATTCTTTTAACTTTTTGAGCTAACTTGTTTGGCTTAAGAATGATTATAGTTGGGATCCAAGATGGCCGATTAGGAGCAGATCAGGAGTGCAGCTCCCAGCAAAAGCACAGAGGCTGCTGCAGGTGATCCCCAGGCAAGCAGGTCCTGGAGTGGACTTCAGCAGTCCTACAGCAGAGAGGCCTAACTGTTAGAAGGAAAATGAAGATACAGAAAGAAAAGTTCATCATCAACAAACTGGACGTCCACTCAGAGACCCCATCCAAAAGTCAACAACTACAAAGACAGCAGGTAGATAAATCCACAAAGATGGGATGAAAACACCAAAAACCAGAACACCTCTCCTCCTGCAAGGGATCACGACTCCTCACCAGCAAGAGAACAAGGCGGGATGGAGAATGAATGTGATGAATTGACAGAAACAGGCTTCAGAAGGTGGGTAATAAGAAACTTTTCTGAGCTGAAAGAACATGTTCTAACCCAATGCAAAGAAACTAAGAACTTTGAAATAGGTTTGACGAAATGCTAACGAGAATAAACAGCTTAGAAAGGAATATGAGTGAATTGATGATCTGAAAAACAACACAAGAACTTCGTGAAGCATACACAAGTTTCAATAGCTGAATTGACCAAGTAGAAGAAAGGATATCAGAGGTCGAAGATCAACTCAACAAAATAAATCAAGAAGACAAGATTAGAGAAAAAAGGGTAAAAAGAAATGAACAAAGTATCCAGGAAATATGGGACTATGTGAAGAGACCTAATCTATGTTTGATAGGTGTACCTGAATGTGATGTAGAGAATGAATCCAAGCTGGAAAATACTCTTCAGGATATTAGCCAGGAAAACTTCCCCAACCTAGCAAGGCAGGCCAATATTAAAGTCCAGGAAATACAGAGAACACCACAAAGTTATTCCTCAAAAAGAGCAACCCCAAGGCACATAATTGTCAGATTCACCAGGGTTGAAATGAAGGAGAAAATGCTAAGGGCAGCCAGAGAGAAAGGTCGGGTTCCCCACAAAGGGAAGCCAATCAGACTCACAGCAGATGTCTCAGCAGAAACCCTACAAGCCAGAAGAGAGTGGGGACCAATATTCAACATCCTTAAAGAAAAGAACTTTCAATCCTGAATATCATATCCAGCCAAACTAAGCTTCATAAGTGAAGGAGAAATAAAATCCTTCACGAACAAGCAAGTACTCAGACATTTGATCACCACCAGGCCTGCTTTACAAGAGCTCCTGAAAGAAGCACTAAACATAGAAAGGAACAACCAGTACCAGCCACTACAAAAACATACATACCAAATGGTAAAGAGCATCAGTAGAATGAAGAAACTGCATCAACTAATGGGCAAAACAGCCAGCTAGCAACAAAATGGCAGGATCAAATTCACACATAACAATATTAACCCTAAATGTAAATGGGCTAAATGCCCCAATCAAAAGACACAGACTGGCAATTTGGATAAAAAGCCAAAACCCATCAGTGTGCTGTATCCAGGAAACCCATCTCACATGCAAGAATAGACAAAGGCTCAAAATAAAGGGATGGAGGAAGATTTACCAAGCAAATGGAGAGCGAAAAAAAAAGCAGGGGTTGCAATTCTCACCTATGATAAAATAGACTTTAAAGCAACAAAGATCAAAAGAGACAAAGAAGGACATTACATAATGGTAAAA